>NW_018397257.1:10215026-10262374 GCF_002168275.2 Theobroma umbraticum
TGATCAAGAAGAGTGTAAGGATGAAGCCCCGGATGGTACTAGTGCTTCTCCGGCGTATTCAGAATCACGTCCTGAGGAATACGCTGTGCAGCCTGCCTTGGATACAAGGTACATTGAGCTGTTAAGTGTATGAGGTTGAGTGCTTGACATTTTATGTTGTTGTCTTGGCGTGTCTAACTTGGAATGGAAATGATATTTGCTCCTTTCCAATGAAAGATTGGAAATGGAGCTTGATTAATCTTCCAAAGATGTCTATGCCTACTCTGATGTTAAGAGCTTTGATTGACTTTGAATAAACTGAAGATGCAAGGTGAGGAATTGGGTTAGATTGACATAAAAATGAGCTTCATGTGAGGAGACACTCTAGCTGGCACATACATAAATTATTAAAATTTCCCAAACATAAAGAAAAAGTAAAAATGCATTTTGCCATTGGTTGGTTCTGAACATCAGATTGATACCAGATCTATCCACATCAATTCTGATTAAATTTTTTGCTGACCGGACAATCTTTCTGGTTTGCATTTATTCTATGGGTATCAAATAGTATTTGATTACTTATTAGGTTGAATATGATTTGCCCTGTTTCGTTCTTAGATATTCTAGGTTTGCATGTTTCAAGCAATTTGATGGTCAAGTGAATTAGCAAGTGGCAGCTTTAAATGAATATATCTGTTACTCTTTCTATTGGGAACTTGAAACTGGCTTCTATAATGAGCTATGTTTACTAAACGAGTTCACAAATTCTGTGCAAACTGCAGGATCAGTAATGAAGCTTCCCAAAATCTAGAATGCGAAAGCTGGTTGGATCAACTCCACAAGGAGCTGGAAAATCAAGGAATTAGTTTACCAGAGAGGTGATTTGATGATTTCCATTTGTGAATGCATATGTGACAATATTTTTGTTAAAAGAGTTGCACCATTTTTACAAATTTTCCCATTTTAAATGATCTTACTGAAAAAATTGGCCAATCAGTCTATTACCATTCATGCATTCAAGTTTGAACACCCTTTTTTATTTTGTTATAAATTTCTTTCATTACTAGAGTTAATAGGTCATCATCAAGTTGCTTGCCTCTCTGCTTTCATTCATTGATGCCTCAATGTAAGTATACTCTATGGCGAGTCTCATAATTGAGGATGAACCTAGTCTATGGAGAGTCTCATAATTGATGATGAACCTTAGTGTTTCTTCATCTCTCACAGATGTCAGCTTTCTCTCGGGAAGTTTCAACTGTAAATTTGGAAGGGTGGCATCCGACTCTGTTTTTTTGGATTTATTCATGCTTTTATCATATGCATATTCATTTTTGAATTGCTTGGTGTTCATTCTTGCAGCAGACCATGACATAGTAGTGTTTATGCAGAATCAATGAGGAAGATCTCCGTAGATTTTATGCTGCTGCAAATGGTGACTTTTTAGTTTTGCTATCATCAATTAAAAAGACAATCAGGTGGAGGGAGACATATAGAATTCTTTCTCAAGAAGAGCTTGAGACATGGGCGAACATGGTATTTTGGCATGGACATGATGTCATGCACCGACCTTGCCTCATAGTACGGCTTGGGCTAGCTTGCTCCAGCTTGCCTTCTCATGACAGACCTCGTTTTGCTCAGGCAGTCAGTATGTCCTTTTCCCCTGTGGTAGTGCTGCCTAGCTTTTCACTTTGCTACCACTTGAAATTTAAATAATGAAGACTTCCTCAGCATTATGTTCATATCTTAGTTCCTTTGTTTAATATGAATTGGAACTAGAGTTGCTGGGGAAAGTTTCTTTTAAAGTCTCTTTCATCCAAAATAGCCAGCTAGAGTATTCCATGCAGACATCAATGAAATCTTCTGATCAATGTTGTCTTTGTCCTCTACCACTGTCAGTTTCCACCAAGATGGATGCTTTTCAAACCTTTAAAAGTAATTTCTTGCCTTTAGGTTTGCCAAATAACTTATTCATATAATATAAACAAACATCATTTGACTTTTTTTTTTCTTCTATCCAAAAGGATCTATTTTCCTGGACCAGTGATTTTATCTATGGAATTAAATTTATTCTGTGGGCAAAGTATGCCAGAATCTAAAATCATTGTCTTTCACTGGTTATAAAAAACTCAAACTGAGATGAAACTCATCTTTATCATCACTATGGGTTAATTCTTGAAGCCATTCATTAATGTTTTAGCCTCAGATAATCCTTATTTGTATGATCTTATTTGTTTAGTTACTTTTTTGTATGATGTTATGATAAAGATTTATGGTTGCTATTGCAGTATCTCAAGTAGAGCATGGAGTGATGCATTTAGTCAGTCCAGAAAATCCTGAAGTAACTGTTCTAGTAGATTGTGCAGGATTAACTCCTTTCAGAATTCCCATGCAAATAATGAGATCCTGTTCTTCCCTCTTGCAAGACCATTACCCCAACCGTCTTGGCTGCTTGTTTGTTATACGGCTTCCTCCAGTTGTTCGAGTCATTGCTCAGACATTTATTCAGGTACTTTACTTCTCTGACTAAAATATGTATGCGTTATTTCTTAGCTTTTCAGTTTTTTTTTTTCTCTTTCTGTGGCTTCAAATTTGATGAGGCTTTAGTTATCTCCTTCTGTCTCTCTTGTGTATAATCACAGATCTGTGGCTTTTCTCAGGTTCTGAAACCAGTTACTAGGAAAAAGTTAAAAATTGGAGGAGAAATGTATCGCAAGGTTCTCTTTGAGAATCTACAGACACTCCCATCATATCTTGGTGGAGATTGCAGGTGCACAAAATGCTTAACTATTGGTGTTCTTGATGTGAAGCGTTCACGCAGAGACCAGATCAACAAGATACAGGCAAGCGAAGATGTTAGCAACAGCGAGGATATACCCACAACCAGTATGATTTGTCACGATGATATTCATGAGAGTGGGAGCTGTGACCAGGTATTGAGAACTGCCATAGTAGGCCTGCTCATGTTCTGGATTCTTATGGCTTTCATTGCAGGATTATATGATCCTGAAAGCAATCCCTTTCAATCTCAATAAGAAAAAAGTGGTGCTTTTTACTAGGGCCCTCAGGCTCCTTTCTTGTGTTTATTGGTCCCCATTGTGTTTAAACCCTTTCTGGTGAAAGTTGATGCTGTACTAGTACAACTAAATTCTTTTGATAGTCGAGCTAAGTATGCAGCTCTATATTGTTGTCCATATTCAGAAATTGTATCAAGGTAATAAATTAATATCATATTCTCAACTCTCAATGTCAATCCTCTCTGCCATAATATTTTTACTGAATTTCAAGGTCTTTTTGCTATAATATTTTGAAAATAGCAGAACCCAAGTAACGATGCTGACTAGAATCAAATAGTGATGAATTTTGCCCGGTTAAAATATATAAAGCATTAAAGCTGGTCCAACAGAATAGGATTAGACATGAAGCTTGTCTTTGCAATGATACAGCTCATGTACAAACAGATTTTTCATGGTGATGGCTGTTGGGTTACACTTCTTTTGGCTAGATGCCATCATTGTAACAATGATAGCAGCAGCAGCAGTAGTATACAAACAAATATCTTTTGATCTATTCCTAACTATTATTCGAAGTTGGGTTGCATTTGAATCTTGTTTAACAGATTTGCACGATAGAATTCGAGTATAAGCAGCCGGGCGAATTTCTATATCATGTCCTTGGCAGCATGTAGCACAATGAACTGGATCAAATGTATTGCTAGAACCTTTACCAACAAGATTCAACAGTTCAGATTAAATGTAGTAACACTGTATAGTTGTTGATTTTTTTTTTCCCACTTTGCAGCACTTGGGAACTTTCTTTGTTGTGGCTCAGTGAATGCTGAAGAGATTCCTATGAAAAGACCTCCCAAAAACTTCTTCGCCCCTTTTGGAAACGTCTCATTATATTGTTAAGAGTAGTGCCAAACCATTCTGGTAGAATTCTCTCGTGTCTGCTATACGTGCCAATACCTAGCCCAATTTTAGTTCGTGAGATTAGACTTTTACCAATACCTGTTTTCAGAAACGTGGCTAACTGATGGCGCAAAAAGGGGCAGTGGACTTGAAAATCTGCAGTTTTGGTGGCCGTTGAATTGGGACACGAGTAGACAAAGCAATAAAAGCATTATGTATTGAAAATGAATTGCTTTCAAATCGATTCGCAAGCCTTCTGTAGACATGATGAAAATGGCTGAATGAACAAATATTATTTCCCCCAAAGGTGCTACACTTAATTGGTAACTGGTAAGCCTATGTTTTTCAACAAGTAATCTTGATTATCTTGTCCTGAATTAAAAGATGAGCTAAACTTGAATTTAGAACTTTTATTTCAAATTTCTTCCCAACCTTATTAATTGAACTACATTCAAGTGGGCAAAGCCATACTTTCTTAAAGGAGGAAAAAGAAGTGGCCCAAAAATTGTCCTGTCATTAACAATCTGATTACTTTCCGCCGAGTTTGTTTTAACAATAAAATAATGTTTATGGCGGAATGTTTCAACAGTTAATAATTAGAAATGGTACGAGTCGTATAAACTACAAGTACGTCAGAGGTCTCCTGGTCAACTGGCCCGCCACTGCGGCCCCTGCACCATGACGCTAGCCACTGCTTCCCTTGAAATTGAAACCCAACCTTTTCCTTCCTCTCTCGACACAGTCGCTATGGTGTTTTTTGCATGCGACGCCTCGCATATTTGACCTTTCGGATTGCTAATAGCTAGGACAAGACAAACAACTGACGTGGGCAACAAAAAGAGGTTTTGATAGGTTATCATATTGATGCTTGCTACTTTCAAATCCTCGTTATATTTTTCCAGCGCAAATGTTAGCATCACAAGTGTGAAATGTCGCATCCGACACCCTTTTGGAAAGAAAGAAACACCAGCCTCTTTCCCATCTGCTCCATCCCTTTCTTTTTCAGCTTCCATCGTCAGCTTTCCCTTGAGGATTTGTGGTAGTAGGATTGCAAGGTTACAATATATTTGTATCAATAACAACTAAAACTATACACGCAACCCTGCCTCAGTATTTTCTATTTGTTAAATGCGTCTTGCGATTAGTATGGACTCTGCAAGTTTCTGGTTTATCATTTCGGATATATTTTTCTCTGGTAAGAGACTTAGATTTGGAGTATAAACAAATATATCTGATATAGTAAGTCTGGTAAGGTAGTGGTAGTGGGTGACTGTCCAAGTAAACCATTAATTAGATAACTGTTGGTGACTGGTGAGGTTTGTGGGGAGCCAAGGAATTGACTGTTTCTAGTGTACTTCAATTTTTATGTCAAAAAGATAAAAAAAAAAAACGTGCTGTTGCAGAAATGGTCTTCTTGTTGGCAATTAACTTTATGGGCTTGGAATGGGTTAGTGGATGGTGTGGGACAATCTAACCAATCAAACAGTTTTCCAGCAATTACCCCACCATTTTATAGTGCTGATGCCTGTTTGATGCAAAATGGTTTCTAGGCCTTGATAAAGACAGACCAGGAGCAAGTCTACCACAATCCTTCTCTCCATGTGTCTTTCTGATATTATTTGCCTTTTTTGCTCATTTTGGTATTGTCTTACGTCAAAGAGTTCCTCGATCCTTGTCGTTGGAAAAGAATCACCTGGAAGAAGTTACAGGCTTCAGGGTGCTTGGGTTTTGGTCCCTTGCTACCATAACTTTTACCTGTAAACAATGAAAACGAACCAGATCAGAATGCCCCTTTGAATGGAGAAAAGAAACTGGCACAACTATGAAAAGGGTTGAACCTTAGGTGAATTCTTTTGCACCTATATCTATCTAGTACCTTTCTTCATCACCAAGCTGTTGGCATTTTATACTAGTCAATTGAAGAACCAGATTATCATAATCAGTGAGAGAGAGAAAATAACTAAAGAGGCTCTCAAAAGTATACTCTTCCCAGTTCCCTGGCATTTTTCCTGCAGGAAAAATGGATTCTGCTATGGTTAATTACAGAGTGAGTGACAGAAACTAAAAACCAATAACCAGGCCAGCTGCTATACTTCTTGAACAACACAGCCTAATCCTACTCAGATCATCATCCTCCTACATCTCTATCTTAATTTGTTCAAAATCACAAATTGTTGATAAACTTCCCTTCAATGACATCACTACTGGCGAGGATCTATATAGGCCCTAAATACAACCAGAAGAATTAGCACTAAAGCTTCTCACAGAAAGTTTTCTAATGCAATGCAGTTAATTAAAACCAACATAACCCCTAATTTTCTAAAAAATATCTGAGTTTTTTTTTTTTTTGCTTATTTGAATAAAATATTATTAAGTTCTTATTCGTAATCATGATCCTGGTATGCAAACTTACAAGTATACATCAAAAATAAATTATAACAATCACTTAAAGCGAAGAAATTGCAAAACTTGATTCGAATCCACCTTATTCTACTGTCATGTAAAAAATATCTCAATTCTGTTCATCTCGAATTTTATAATAAATTATGTATCATACGTAGATTATAATATACTAAAATTTTCTGGTATATAACAGATAAAGGTACATAACATTCTGACATTGGATCCCACCATGTATATACGGTGGCTGAAAAGGGTCTGCCACCCATCCCCTGAGAAATTTTAAGCCTTGAAAACTTTTGATGGCATCATCCCACACAAAAGAAAAGGTTCTTGCTGCATGGGGGAAGCGTGCGAGCGCGAGTGCCAATAACTGTCTTCCATTAAAACCCATGGGCACCAGCTCGTGAGCACGACTACGTGAGCAAATTAGGGCAAATGAAATCAGAGCCAAGAAAAAAAGGTACAGTCTTTTTAGATTTTTATTTTTAAAAAAAAGGAAAATTCGGTGAGAGGGAATTGAAATTGTAGTGTAGGGGAAGAGCAGCTTTGCTTTAACTAACTTACAGCACTAGTGTCAATTGATAAGAGGACTCAGCAAATGCCCCCACTTGACCCTTCCTTCTGCTCAAGGAACACCAAATTAGTAAAATGAGCGACCCGAAAATAAGGTCAGTGGAAATCTAGAGAAACCCCACTTTAACTTTATTATGTAAGTAATCAATAACCTAATTATTTATCTCCTTTACTATTTCCTAGAATGTTTTTATTTTTCTTCTTTCTCATTAGGTAGGGGACTTTGGATTTTGGGGGTGACTTGGCTTGACAGCTTTAGCTAAAGGCTTTGTTAGCTATAATTGGAAATTAATAAGGTTTAATTTGCAAGTAGCTAGCTAGTTAAACAATGGGATTTAATGGAGATAATGATGTTATCCGAAGTGCCCCCAGGCGTGGACAAGAAGAACTGGTACCTAAAAGAAGCAAAAGGTTTCCCTTTCGAGTCATGATTTTATGCATAAATGGGATGGTAATGATTCTTTGATTATTCTCACGATGCTTACGGATGTTATTTGGTGTCTTGGGAGTTTAGGGAATTTAATCCTTTGTTTAGCTTCTTTATCCCATGTGGATATATAGCAAAGATATGCTCGAATCAGACCAAATTGCTTTTAATTTATCTAAGGATAAGCAAAATCAAATTAGATAATTATTTATCCAAACCAAATACAATTTAAATAAAAGAGATTCGGTTTAATTGATCCATTGGATCAATTGGTCTAAATATTTGATTCAATTAATTTTTTTGATGGTTCTTGGTTTTAAAATTTTTAGACCAATTCATTCAAAAAACTAAATTAATTTTTTTATATTAATATATATAATATTTGTATATGTTTTAATAAAAATTAATAGTAAATTTAATTAATAATATATTTAAAATATATTAATTTATTCTATATATGTATACAAATCATAATCATAGTAATTTAATTTTAATTTTATTTATTTATTTATAAATATGTATTAATATAAAATTACAAGTTATATATTTTAAATGATATAATTTATATATTAATATTATAATATATGATAGTAAATATCGTACATATTAATATGTTATAGTTATTACACCTCAGTAATATTTTGTAATATAAAATGTTATGAATATATATAATTGTATAAATATTATATATTTTTATTTAATTTATACATAAGTATTACTATAATTTATAATAGTTATTTATATGATTACACTTAATAACCTTACTAATCATCACTCGAGTTTTTATAATATATTATTTATAATTAGTTATTATTTATTCAAACGTTGATATAAAAATTAAAATATTATAACATATAAGTTGTGTCATTAATTGTATATATATATAATATTATATATTTATATATATTTAATTTAAGCATAATTTGTATATATATTTTATAATTATAGATGAAGTTTATAAATTTTAATATTATAATTTGTAATAAAAAGTGATTAAATTTTGATCTATTGGTCCAAAACTAAACTAACTAAACCAATTTTATATTTAGTTAGTTTAATTTTTTTATATTTTATCAATTTTGATCTATTTTTTAAAAATATTTGGTTTATTTGATTTTTAAATGTGATAGACCAAACCACCTAATCCACCTATTTGCTCACTCCTAAATTTATCAAGTTCAAATGATTTGATCACAATATACTCATGCTTGAGACAGATGGAAAACAAAAAAAAATTGAAAGTGTAATTCTGAGAATTTACTTACAATTAAGCTGAATTATGACAAAAATGTGAGTTTAAATTTTTTATTTTGATATTTTTAAGTTAATTTGACAACAAACTTATTGAAATTTAAACTAAAATCGATCGTTACAATTTTTTACAAATCATAATATCTATTAACAAATTTTGTTATAATTTTTTGATGAAATATTCTCATTTTTATAAAAATCATTTATAATTGTTTTCCCATCTAAACTTCTAATGAAATATTTTATCAGAAATTAATTAATAAAAGATATTAATAGAATATTTTGTTGACAAAAATCATACTTTTTAGTATTGTAAACTATTTTGAATATAAAATATGTTGTTCACGATTTAAACAATTAAGAATTTAATTTAATGATTGTTAGAAAAACTAATTAAGTTTTAAATTAAATTATTTTTACATGTTGAAACAATTAAAATAGGATCAGAAAGTTGCCCATAATGATAACTTAAAGTAATTAAAAGCTGTACTAACATATTTGGTCTCAAAGACTGTGCTAACATTCCCATTCCGTCGGCCATTAAATCACACAGGATTCCCCCGATAAAATTAATCTGGCAGACGATCACCGTAGATCAGAGCACGGATATCCTGCTGACCAATTTCAATAAATTTCAACCAATCAAAAAGCAAAACATGTTTGACCTAAAATGTTTTCTCCTTGTCGGCGGCAGTCATGAAGAATAAAGTATTTTAACAGATCATAAAGCTAATTAAAGTACCTCATCTGAATTTTCCAAGTTACTTAAGGTTGAAGATGAGGCTGATGACTCCTAACAACTATAATCTAAAGCCTATGCTTCAACTTGTGGGTTGGTATGTACGTTGAATTTTTTCCCTAATGTGGGCTTCCACTAAAGTATAAGCTCCAGTTTCTCTTTTTAATAGCATGTATTAGAAAATTAAGGATATGGATTAAAGCTTTCAGAATAATTAATTTGTAAATTGTAAGCTCGAGTTTGAATAATTTAAGACAAGTAATTAATCAAGTTATGCACCATCAATGTATAGTACTTATATATTATTATTTAACATAAATATTTTTAAAATTATGAATATTTATTTTTTAAAGTTTTTAATTTTTAAATTTATTTACTAATGAGATGATAATATTAAATTTATTAATAGTGTATATGATAAATTTATATACGGACAATATGTCAAAATAAATTAATTTAAAAAAATACTTAAAAATTACTAGATAACTTACATAGAACTAATGGCTTGGATCTTGAATTGCCAAAAAAGCCTCCATTAAATCTCTACCATATATATTGAAAAAATCTTTGTTAATTCGCCACAAAGCTGAGCCAGGATTATATATACTATCTAAACTTGTCTTCAACCTTTTTTTTTTTTTTTAGGATATTGTCTTTCAACTTTTAAATGACTCCATTAAACACAGGTGGGCCCCCAAACTGACCTTCCACGTGGCTCCAAATTTCCACATGTAATCTCCTGCCCTTACATAAGCCACCCCAACAGCTGCTCTCAAACCCCACCGTACCAAAGCCCTCACTCAAACAAAGCGAGGGAGAAAGCATTTCACATTTGTCAAAAACAACTTTCTTGTTTCTTCTCCCTTCTTTCCCTCCCGACTTTCTCAACAATGCCAACCGCACCCCTCCAACCGAGCAGAGCCAGAGCCGTATGGCGGACCTGCCTGGCCTCCGCCTCCCGCACCGCCTTAGCCTGCATCATCGTTGGCATCGCCACGTTGTATGGACCAGCTTCGCTCCAACGCCAAGTAGCATTCCCAGCATTTTCCTACGTGACCGTCATCCTCATAGTGACAGATGCCACGTTGGGTGACACGTTGCATGGCTGCTGGCTGGCTCTCTATGCCTCCGTCCAGAGCCTGGGGCCTGCCATGTTGAGCCTGTGGCTGATAGGACCAGCCAAGCTTACTGATGGAACCACCGCGCTTGCGGTAGCATTAGGAGGGCTGGTGGTGGTGTTGCCCGAATCGACTCACTTGATAACAAAGCGAATAGCATTGGGCCAAATCGTTATAGTTTATGTTATCGGCTTCATTAATGGTGGGCGAACGGAGCCTATCATGCATCCGGTGCACGTGGCGGCTAGCACTGCTGTTGGGGTCTTGGCTTGCGTTTTGGCCTTATTGCTACCCTACCCAAGATTGGCTTGTTGCGAGGTTAGTCAAAATCTTAGTATCATTTCTGTCTCTCTCCACTCCTTTACATCTAATAAAAGACAACAACTTTAACATATATAAGCTTGGAAGATTGCAGAATATAGAAAGAACTTAGTACTTACTAGTAGTTTTTAGTTTTGAGCAACCTTTAATTAGTGCTTTTTTGGCAGTATCGCGTATCTTAGAAAAGACGAACAAAAACTATATACTAATTTGATCTTTGATTTTAAATTAAATTAGATATGTAATTAATATAAACTCTTCTTTAACTCAGCTGCTTGGCACCTAAAACCACACGTACAAAGGGTTGTTGAGACTTGGGAAATTTCCTAAAGGTTTAGACTCTTTATCATAATTTTGGAAGATTGCAGACGCAGAACATAAATGAGAGAATCTAGTAAAGGATTTAGTACAATAATGCCGTACCCAAAAGTAAAATCCATTACAAAATGTTGAAAATCTTGAGTTTTTGGATTAGATGACGTCTGCCCAGCATTTGTAAATTACAATATATTAAAAGTCAATAGTGGCTACTAAGTAGTAGTGGTATTTGTTTCCTTGTCTTTTCTTTTCTTAGGGAAAAAAAAACTAAACAAAAATATTATTATTTTTTTTAAAAAAAGGCCTGAATAGTACATTGATTTTGGGAGAATATCTTTTTAATGTTATAGGCGAAGAGAAACTGCAAGCTTCTGGCGGAGAACGGTTCACAGAGGCTGAAGCTGTTCGTCAAGGCACTATGCGCAGAAGACAACGCAGCTGCATCTGCTTCCATCTCTCAAGCGAAGATGTTGACCGCAGCCGGAACCAAACTTCTTCAAAGTGTTAAACGCTTCCAAGTATGACCCGTCAACCTAATTTTGACGCTACTGTTACAACAAAGAGGCTAATTAATTTCTCTTATCTTTTTTGTTGACTGTTGAATACGTTTATTTCATTTAGTAACCGAATTCTTTTGTGTTGTGAACAGGGAAGCATGAAATGGGAGACACTTCCGTTCAAGTTTTTGAGACCCTACTATATGAACTCAGGGGAGAAGTTGCAAGATATAGAGATCGCTTTAAGAGGAATGGAAATGGCTTTGGAAAGTACTCCATCATTTCCCGGGAGAATGTTGGATGGAGAACTCAAGGATGGGCTGCTTAGGTTGGAAGAGAACATTAGCTTAAGGTTAAAACAGGCAAAGAGTTTCTTGCCTGGTGATTCCTTAACTAATCCGGAATCAAATGCTGAAGACATTACGAAGGTCCTCCAAACGCTTCAAACAATCCCACCAACCCACCAAGATTTGCACTCTTTTTTCTTCTTGTTTTGCATGAAACTCCTTCATAGTAAGTCGTTGCCAAATCCAACGACTAAGAATCCGGTTCAGAAAAATGGAGGATCGTCACCCATTTCATCTAAACAAAACGGGTTCTCCTCCAAAGAGGTTTCGAGCAGCTGCGGCCTTAAGACCAAAAGGCTCATTCCAGCTTTCAAGTTCTCACTTTCTTTAGGATTCTCAGTTCTATTTGGGTTGATATACAGTAAGCCCAATGGATTCTGGTCAGGACTCTCAGTTGCTGTCAGCTTTGCCGCCGCAAGAGAGGCAACGTTTAAAGTTGCAAACGTTAAAGCACAAGGGACAGTTTTGGGGACTGTCTATGGAGTTATAGGGTGCTTTCTTTTTGAAAGGTTCTTGGCTATCAGGTTCTTGTCTCTTCTTCCTTGGTTCCTTTTTACAAGCTTCCTAAGGCAAAGCAAGATGTACGGTCAAGCTGGTGGGATATCTGCTGTCATTGGTGCCGTACTGATATTGGGAAGGACAAATTTTGGTCCCCCAAGTGACTTCGCCATAGCAAGAATCATGGAAACATTCATCGGATTATCTTGTTCAATTGTGGTGGAGCTTCTTTTCCAGCCCACAAGAGCTTCAACTTTGGCTAAAATTGAGCTCTCCAAAAGTTTGGAGACATTGCATGAATGTATTGGCTCGGTGAGCCTCCAAGTCAGCGAAGCCAACCTTGTAGAGAACCAGAAGAAGTTAAAAATTCATGTAAATCAGCTAGGAAAATTCATTGGAGAAGCCGAGGTGGAGCCCAATTTCTGGTTTTTGCCTTTTCATAGTGCTTGCTATGGTAAGCTTTTGGGGTCTTTGTCAAAGGTGGTGGATCTCCTGCTTTTTGGTGCTCATGCACTAGGATTCCTTGAACGAGAGTCACAAAAACTGGAAACTTCTTGGAAGGAAACTGTAAATAAACTAAACGGTGACCTTAATCTCTTCAAGGAGTCCGTTGGCTCTGTAGTACAATACCTTGCAAAGATATCCTTGATCAAATCACTCACCATACTTGACAAGGAGCTTCAAAAGAACAACATTTCTTATGATATCGAGATGGGAAAATCAGCAAGCCCGAACTTTTTTAGGGTTTCTGGTTCAGAAGAAGATGATGAGATGAACAAGATTTTGAGTTCATTTCTTCAACATTCCCAAGAAGTTGTCGATATCATCCATGGCATTGAAGGTGAGAAGGAGCTTAAGAGCCAGATGGTATTAAATTTGAGTGCCCTGGGGTATTGCATGGAAAGTTTAACAAGAGAAACACGACAGATTGAAGAGGGGATAAGGGAACTTGTGCAGTGGGAAAATCCTTCAAGCCATGTAAACTTGCATGAAATCTCATGTAAAATACGTGGTTTATACAGTTAACTTGTTGTTCCATGACAAGTAAATTTAATCCAAAAAGAAAGATTTGATTTCTAAAACGTCTTACAAAATGAATGATCATGGATGGGATAATACAGATCACTAGTAACTTGTAGAGTTATGGTATTATATATTAACTTGGCAAAGTCCAATGGCCCCATGGTGCATTACTAATTTCCATCATTATCATTGTAGTTATACAACACAACCACAATTCAAGAAATATAAACTCTAATTTTAATCGTAATTCGAAACTATACAAGCTGATTTTTCACATAATTAATTTTATCGATCACAAGATTTTATAATCGATAATTTCACTTTTAATTTTATATCATTAGTAGCAACAAAAATAGAAAGAAAGAAAGATAAGAACCGTCAATGTCCTTGTCATGAAGAAAGAAAGGTGGATAGCACATGCATGCTAAAAAAGATAGGTGGTTTAATGTTAAAATATTTTTAAATATGGTTTGTCGAGGTTTAAAGTTTACTTGACTTATGTTGATTCGCCTAACTTTTCGAGTATATATTCCACAAAGTTGGTGTATGATCCTCGAGAGATATAGGGCGGAAAGTGATAGAAGGGGTCACATAGGAATTTTCCCAAAGGTTACTGCAAAAGCACTAAACTATAGATTAACATAGAATTACTAAAATAAATATACAACACCTAATTTTAGCCGTATAGTAAGCAACTTTTAATTACTTTTGGAAGCTTTAAGGATCTCATTTATCTCCGGGTGGTGGAAAACGATGTGGGTGAATCATGATAAAAAACAGAAGCAAAGCATATTAGAGACAGTTGGGGGGTGGGGTGGATAAAGCTAGGAAATTAAGCTTAAAATTTTTAAAAGAAGAGCAGCCTTATGGCTTCTGCCTTCTTTGGATCTGTACTTGCTAGTACAAAAAATATTACAATATGTGAGGCTCCCGAAGCCTGTATGTTGATGCCCAGTGCGGAGTGAGAAGCTTGATCAAACCCAAAGCTACTTGGGTTGGGTCTTCGTAAAAGCTAATCCAAAATTGAAGACCCAATAGTATGGGAATGGGCTCAAGGCAGAGAAATTGATAAAGATGTATGCACTGTGGCTGCTGGGATTCGAGCCCAGGTCTCCACGGCCACAACGTGGAATTCTTACCACTAAACTACAGCCACTTAATGTCCTGTGTGTTTGGACAAGTGCTAAAAGAAGCAACAGAGAGATCTGGCCGATTGTCGGCAGGCAACCACCAAACGCCTAACTGGTACGACCCAGAGTCGGTGTTTGTCACAAGCGTGCTTTTTCAAGCTATCCCCATTCATTATTGCAAAGAGCAATGTGGTATACCTATACTATATTCTAACTTAAATGCACCATGGTCTTTTTACAGGCAAAAGTGCAAACTGCAAAGGTATTAAGCTATGGACTCTGAAGAATTGATTATATCTTTTTGTTAAGCTACTGGGATTTCAAGGTTCAAGGATATAGAGAATTAAAATATTGGAATAACTGTTCTCAAAATCTAAAAAATAATACCAGTTGAAGGATTGAACTATTTTTGGATCCTTGGCTATTTCCATCGGATCTCGAATATTCATGAGAACATATTCTTGAAAATGACCCCAATGACCGGACACTCAAATAGAGCTAGTCTAACACCCAGTATAATTTGTTCCTTTAATTTAGCTTTACTATTGTGAGTGTCCATCAACACAGGGGAACACACTCAATCTAAAAAACATTAATGTTATCAATTAAAAATTATTGAGAGGTTTTGTTAAGACAAGGATACAGAAAGGGCATGGAAGAAATATTTCTCCAAGATGTTAACAGATAAGATATTGTTATTTTTGATATTGTTTAATTCAAATTTTAATATTTGATAGATTTTGATTTTATAAATATTCGTTTAAAATTTTGAATTATTATTTAAATTTTAAAGTGAATATGTGGATTTTTTTTATCAATTTACTATGAAAAAGGAACGAAAATTATACACTATTTTTTTGAAATGAAAATGAGGAGAACGGGAAACATTATCCAATCATTACAAAAATTTTGCAAATTAAGGTAAACCAAGATTTAGAGTACTTAAAACCACGTCTTCAAATTAAGAAAAAGACCAATAACTAGCTGTAATTTTCTACCAATCAGAGTACCCCACGTTAACCTTCAGCCGACGTGGCAGCGACTAAATACGTCAGCTCAGAAGGGACAAACTCACGTAGAAAAGAAGGCATCGTATTCTGTCTTCGTTCCTCAGTGTCTCACCACCCGCCAACGCAAAGCATATGCCCCATTATTACTACAACTAAAGTATCCCTTAATTTTCGCCCCTAAACACACTTAACTTCACTCCCCTACCCTTGGTAATTCCTCCACCCCCACCACCCCAGGACGCCGGAAGTCCCACCTTTCATTAAAAATCCCGCGTTTGTGTAGGTAATTAAGATTGAAATATAAATAATTAAAATTGGAACAATTTTCGGAATTATTTTTTGGTTTTTTTGTATTAGGAGTTTTTATTCTGTTTGGTGTGATCAGTATTTTTATTATTGTTCTCGAGGAGCTATCATCAAAAGCTTCTCACTTTTCGTAAATTAGAAGGCTCCCCATTTTATCATTTTTATTTAATCAATCATTTCTTTTTTGGAAATTAATTTGGCGGAAGCAGTTTCGATTTTTAGAACCTTTTTTGAGGCTATAAATAAGGCTCTCTGATCCCAAGTTTTCTTGTGTGTAAGCAAGAGATCAAACTCGCTGCGCGTTTTTATCTGATTATTCTTTGGAATTCTCAATCACGTCCTCCTGTTTCAGTCCCTGATCTGAAAGTCAATTACCAAAATTTGATCTCTCAATCGCTCTCTCTCTTTCTCTCTGTCTGTTTTCTCAAACAGGCCCTCTTCTTTGGCAGGTTTTAGCGTTAAAAAGGCGAGATCTGAGCAATGGCGGCAAATTCATCAAATGGTGAACAACAGACAACCTCAAAGCCACCACCTTTGCCATCTCCATTGCGCTTTTCTAAGTTTTTTCAGGTTGTTTTTATTGCTTTTTCTTTATTACTAAAACGTTGGTATCAGTTTTTTTTTTCCCTTTATCATGTTATGCAGCTTTCACTTTCTTTACGCTGATTAAAAACAGTAAGTGATTGTGATGTTTTTCTGCATCTGGGTAGTTGCTTTTCTCTGTGAATTATAACGTGTTAAAAGGTTGCATTGAGCTTAGCCTTTGCTTATGGCTTAAGAAAAATGGTTTATTTAGAGTAATTTAAATTGGGGCAGACAATGTATGCTTGCATGGTCCCGCAGCTCATTAGATATATCTCACAACGTAGAGGAAATTTAATGTAGGGTATGTGAACAGTTGATGATAGTACTCGTAGCTTCATGGTCATGGATCTCTTTGCATATGCACTCGCAGTAAACCAAATTGATCTGTTTAATCGAGTGCTACCATTCTCATTTGGTAGTGAATCTGTTCACTGTTTGCTAGTCTTGGAAATGTTCAAATAAAATAACGTGTTGGCAGGCCATGTTCAAATGATGACCTCTTGTTCCTTTATATGTAGGCGTGTAATTTTCTGTCTTTTCAAAATAAATGCCAGGAGACAATTGAGAGCAATATAAATAATAATCAATTATTAGAAAAGAATTCATCCAGATTCATTCAAAATCATTCTTAAGATAATTTCCAGAAATGAATCCCAATATCGTTGTCCCTCCTGAACAGGTAGCTCCAGGATTGTAGATCCTTTATTATGGTTAAGCATTTAGCGTAGATTTGTGACTGCTGTCTGAGATCTTGTTTCTCTAATTGCTTTCTTGATCTTTACGCCCTTCATGGATCAAGAATTGCAATATTCCTCCTCTCTTTGCTGTCTTATTTCTATATGTTCTAGCGATTATCGAACTCTCCCTGCATCTTAGATGAAGTTTTTGTTGATCAGCTTGATTACTTGATTACATTGTAATTCTTCATATACATTTGATTTATATCTTTAATATTATCTTTTACTGTTTATTGCAGTCCAACATGAGGATTTTGGTTACTGGTGGAGCTGGTTTCATTGGTTCTCACTTAGTGGACAGATTGATGGAAAATGAGAAAAATGAGGTTGGTAGATTTCTTATCACATCCAAGTTCTGTTTCCTTGTTTAGAAATCATTAGCAGAACTGATACCAGTATTTGACATGTGCACCAAGATTATTATGTTCTATACTATTATATGTGTCTAATACCTTCATACTCAGGTGATTGTTGTTGATAACTACTTCACTGGATCAAAGGACAACCTTAGGAAGTGGATTGGCCATCCAAGATTTGAGCTTATTCGTCATGGTAAGTTATTATCATTTAGCCTGTTATTGTTTCATGGTCTCTGGATACAAAAGCTTTTCTTTTTCTTTGCCATAAAGGTCTACTGGAGGTGTACTTGCTATATTTCGTTTTCTTTTAATGTAGCATATATTTTTCTGTACCCATATTCTGGTCTATTAGAATGAGTCAGGATATAAACCATCTTAGCTGTTGTATTCTGTGTTTCAAAATGTCATTGCAGTAACTTCAAATTAGCTGAATGGATTTCAGTTTAAAGACTGTTCAGATGATAGTGGTAATAGATTAGGAAGAGCAAGTTTGAGAAATTTGATGTTATTATTGTGAAATTTTGGCGTTTATATGAAATTTGTGATTCATGATTTCAATTTACATCTATTGCAATGTACAGCAACACAAAATGCTTTAACTGGAAATGGGTAGTGAAAACAAAAGTTTCATATCAATAATGCAAATATGAGATTGTATTCTCTTACAAAATCATTTGTCATATTAAGATATAAATATACTGTTTCATTACATTGGTTGGTATAATATTTATTGTAGTTATTGAATCTGTGTCTCTTTTTCTCCTTTGTAGATGTTACCGAGCCATTGTTGATTGAAGTTGATCAGATTTACCATCTTGCATGCCCAGCTTCTCCAATTTTCTACAAATACAATCCTGTGAAGGTGGGTGTTGGTGTTTCTGTTAATATATTTTTGACTAGTTACTTAATTTTTGCTTTCTATTTTTATAGACAATAAAGACAAATGTGATTGGCACACTGAACATGCTGGGACTTGCCAAACGAGTGGGAGCAAGGTTAGGGAATGCAGTTCTTTATCAATTTATTTCTGCCCCCCTCTCTACTGGCTTAACTGAATTGGAATATTGTGGAACAGGATCTTGCTCACATCAACCTCAGAGGTATACGGAGATCCTCTAATCCATCCACAACCTGAAACATACTGGGGTAATGTCAACCCAATCGGTAAGTTTCCTCAATTGATGTTTGTATTATTTATGCATATGGCTTATTTTATTAGACAGTGTTGTAAAATTGGATCTGAAACATACTGCCAAGACTGTGTAATGTAAAATTGGACCTTGGGAGCTCCAATTAACAGAGGAGTTAGCCTGGCAGAATATATAAGATTATGACAACATTGCTCTGAATGCCTTCTTCTTGTTATAGGGGTTCGGAGCTGCTATGATGAAGGGAAGCGCGTGGCTGAGACCCTGATGTTTGATTACCATAGGCAGCATGGGATTGGTAAATATCTAGGTTTACCTAAATGAAGTTATCCAGCTACTATTATTAATTCTTAACATGGTTCTTTTATCCTTTACCACAGAGATACGAATTGCTAGAATCTTCAACACGTATGGGCCACGCATGAACATCGATGATGGACGTGTTGTCAGCAATTTCATAGCTCAAGCACTTCGGTAAATATTTTGTTTTAATGTGTTGGTTGTTAGCACACTGTCTGCTCCCTTTTTATTCTTAGGTTTGCTGTCAACAAGACTGCCATTCACTTATTAATTACTGATTTAATCATAAAGCAACAAGACAGTTGTTTATAAATTCTGTTACCCTTTCGTGCTTTAGCATAAAACATTTTTCCCCCTTGTTTTCCTCTGAGCTAGTATTGTCTCTCATTTCACTTCTCTTTTGCACTTTGTAGTGGTGAACCACTGACAGTTCAAAAGCCTGGGACACAAACTCGCAGTTTCTGTTATGTCTCTGACATGGTATGCTACAGAAGTAAAAGTTTGACTAGCTTTAATGCTTCTGATATCTCTGTATGAAATAAATTAAGTATAACATTTGTAAAAATATTTAGGTTGATGGCCTCATTCGTCTCATGGAGGGGGAGAACACTGGTCCTATAAATATTGGAACCCAGGTTATCTGACAAACTTTTATGTGAATGTACAGGAAATTTTTGTCTAGGCTTTATGATTAGCTCTTAGGCACTTACTGATTCAGGACTTTTATATGCTTTTAGGTGAATTTACCATGCTTGAGCTTGCTGAGACAGTTAAGGAGGTGAGTTTCTTATTTTCACTGTGATAGCTCAATAGCTCAATATATTTTGGTCCTTGTCAAGTTAGATATATCAACCTCTTTCATATGTTGTTTTGAATATTGGACTGTGAGGGGTTCAAAGTTGTGAAGACAGAGAGATAGAGACAAGGGATGCATGAAATACGGGAGGGGGGGGGGGGGGGTTGAAAATTACCTTTTTTTCTTTTGAAAGCTTTGAGCCTGACCTGGCTTCTGTTTCATGGTGCATTGCTGCAGCTTATTAATCCTGAGGTGGAGATAAAGATGGTGGAGAACACTCCAGATGATCCACGACAGAGAAAACCAGACATCGCAAGGGCAAAGGAATTGCTAGGCTGGGAGCCAAAGTCAAGTTGCGGGATGGTCTCCCACTCATGGAGGAGGATTTCCGATTGAGGCTAGGAGTCTCCAAAAAGAAGTGAATGAATTATTTATAGGGTGGAATTTTCAATGGCAGATTCAGTCCTTGTGGTGGGAATATTTCTCATTTACGCTCTCCCTTGCCTCATATTGTTCTTTTATCATATCATAGCAAAGTAATCCATAACCATAGAATGTGATGTGAGAATTTGTGAAACTTTTTGAATTTCGGCAGTCCTTATAGTGAACATAGATGGTCTTGTTGCCCTGAATTTTGTTTGCTACAGCAATTAATAAAAGTTTAATGATTCTCTTTAGTGGACAAACTCTTTCCTTATGTACCATGCCATGTTACCCCCTGCGAAGAAACAGGTCAGATACTTGTGGAATTGTTGCAAAACTGTCGATTATAATGAAATTTTCAGATCCTATCTATAGCACCAACTGGGGTAAGCTCAAACCTTTAATCTCATATTAATAGAAAGAGGGTGGAAATAAAGGAGAAACGTAATTTCCATTTGCCAAACTTGCATTAGAAATTGTAATTACCACCAACTAAGGTTACATATCCATACTTGATTTGGTCAAAGCTGTTATAGATTGATATAGAGGGACAAAGGCCATATGATTTCTGTTAGAATGAGCAACCCTCCTACCTGCCGCGCCAGCTGGGGAAACGACGGAGGCAGAAAACTTAAAACAAAAAGACAAAATGGAGGGTAGAAAACCATCTTCTTTTGCTTTTTCTATTCGGAAAAACGCTTTACGTACGACAACTTTCTTGAGCAACAGCTTGAATGTCTGTTTCAACTACTAATTCACGGGTAGTAGGCCTCTTGAGCTTGAGAATAGGCTGAGGGCATTGCGCACCCGATACCTCTAATCATTAGTTTTACCCGATAAAACTTGTCAAGGACTCCAGCTATCTTGAGTGAAACTTCCCCTTAAATGATATTCTAAATATAAGCAGCAATTCTTAGCGCTAATTTTATTTCATAAGATTCTGGGTTTTATCTCATATAAGCAAACGGATATCCCACACTTTTTCTCTTTTAAGTGATATTCTACGCATTAATAATTCTTCCCTTCTTTTACTTTTCTGTCTTATTTGTTTTCTTCTTGTCGTTGGTTCCGAAGTTGTGGGCAGGGGAGTTAGGGAAGCTTCAGCATGCAGAAAGTGAGAAGTGGGCTAGTTAGTTGTTCCTGGATGTAGATATCAATGCTCTGAACATCAACTACATCTGTAGTTTCAATATTTTCGATAAATTAATCAAAATAAATGGAATTCCTTCTATTAATAATTTAAGATTATATTCTGATTAGTTTTCTATATTTTTAATGTATCCGTCAAAGTATATCCACTTTGTAACAGGTTATTCAGCAAGTGCAGTCGACCGAGAATGAAGAACAGGGGATGGACCATATAATGGTACTGTACAAATGAACAAAATCTAGCAAATGAATCAGGATCTTGCAGGCAAAGAGGAAATGTTTCCCTGAGCAAATCTCTGCCCGATATGGCATCCAATCCAAGCGCACAGACCATGCGCTTATAACAGCTTGCTGGGCTGGAAACGCTCGCTTCCCATCATTGGACCATGTTAACTCAATTGGAAAACAGTGGCACAAATTGTCATGTTTTGATTTTCAAGATGATAAACCAAAATCATGGATACCAGATAAACAGACTAATTATAGATGTGTTTTAACATTATTCAAGGCCAAACCATTAAATGACGACAAGAATCACAATTCAAAAACTAGAGTACCCACAACAGTTGTCTTCTGTTATTTTTATAGTTCATAGTAACCAAAAAAAGAAAAACACATCATAAAAAGAAGTGCAACCACATAGGCTTTTGAAATCAGCTGATCACCTGCATACCAAAGAAAACAAAGAGAAATGTCATCCATTTGTAATTTTGGATGCATATCTGCTTAAGACATTATTTACAACTTTCATTTCAAGAGAGGGGAGCAAGGGGAGATAAAATGTTCACAAAAATATTTGACCGGGATAAAAAAATCTCAAATATAGCAATTTTCAAGTGGAGAAACAGATTATCTTTCTTAGTCCCAACTCCCAAGTGTCAATGCAGCTATAATCCTTGAAAAGTAACATTCTACCATAGATGGATTTCTTGAAGCCCCTCTTTCAGATGAATAGTTTCATGAACATAGAAGTGGTCACATGCTTTCCTAAGATGATTAGAAGTTTAAATACATCTATACCAGTAGCAAGCAGTAATTAAGAAAGTTAAACAGACCACATCTCAAACAACCTAATCCAAGAAATCACGACTACAGCTAAACCATATCAAGTTTTAACAATGCAACTGAGTAAAATTGATTGGTAATTTCTATGTATATGATTAAATCCAGTGCGAAGAGAACTGAAGAAAAGAATTATAATAAGTACTTATTGCTCTTTTACCTTTTTAAAATCTAGTAAAGTTATTTAAAGATAAATTACTATAACTCCAACTAAAATTCTTAATTTTCAAAGCATAACCCTCAGTCCAATATAAAACAATATCTTATGATTGTAAGATTATCTCACTTCTCCACCGATCCCTGTCCTCTCACATCAAATTTCACTTGATTTTACATCATTTTATTTCTCTCCTAGCATTGTTGCTCTCTTCTCTTATCCTCATTCAAACAGACTTAAACACCATGCCAATGTGCCTAAGAACTCGAGATTGCTACATATCTCACATATCAATTCAAGTTAACACCTTTATCTCAGCTAGTGAAGAAATTAATTCACTTATACACACATTAAAGAAGGTTCAAAGCACCATAAACAGTTAAAGACTACAAGGATTACTACATTTTTTCAGTGCTCCAACAAAAATGTAAATCAATATCACACAAAGATACCGTCTGCTTTCTTCTTCAATCTCAAAACATTATTCTCTCATAGAAATGACACTCAAAATGGAAATTATCGCAATTACAAAATCATATCCCTTTGATAAAGATTCTCAGATCTCTCTCTCAGATAAAATAGAGCAAATTCTGTAAAATCTGTTTAAAGGAACCAAACACGCCTTTCAATTAACCCTTTATTCAATACAGTTTTACGGAAACGAAAAATAGGTAAATCAGAATCTAGGGTTTACCTCTTGTGCCTCTGAACGAAGGGCGAGTTCTTGGCATCTTCCTCTGCAAAATCGATTTAATAAAAAAAGACGATCAGTACACTTATACGTACACAATTGAATACTAAAATACGTATTGCAAGGATTGAGACGAAAATATGTTACCGGTGAGACCAAGGGAAAACTTCGTGATGATGGTTCCGGTAATGGCGAAGCCGACGAGGAAGGGCCAGTTGCGGTTGAACTCCCTCTTGAAGAAAACGGGCCACGGATCGAACCACCTCCTCATCTTTCCTTCGCTTCTTCTTTTTCCTTTTTTCTTCTGATGATTCTTCCTGTCTTGCTCTTTCTTTGCTTTGGTGGCTATAAACAACGAGATCGGTTTTTCTCACTTCCTGACGGACTGGTTTTGGTTTTGTCGTGGCCGTTGGATGACAAGATTCGATGATTTTGGAGGGATCGGGCCCGAGAATGATTGGGTTTGGGACAGAGCTTTTGATGGGCTTAGAGACACTGTATCCAGATTGGCCCATTAAAGGGCCCATGAGTGAACCTTTCGGGAATTGGAATTTAAGAACTTAGTGAAGACATTTATTTATTATTGAAGTAAATTAACTTTTGCATCACTAAATAAAGACATCTTTTTTATTTAGATAAACTAATTTTGAAAGAGAACGATTTGATTGTCAATATTTATAAATGTTATTATTTTGATCTTGTAATTGTTAAAAAATAATACATTTTTTACATACCATTTTATGTTTTTGTTGACATCAATTGCTCCAAACGATTATGTTGACAATCATTTTTAAAAAAATAATTTCTTTAAATCTTTTATTGTTACGTGACCATTATTATAGATTTCATATCAATATGAGATAAGGTGGATTTAAAGTTTATAAATAAAGATTTTGTTTTAGTAAGTATGTTTTTTAAGTTAAAAATGTAAATCCGTAACAAACGCAGTCAGATGATATCATGATAGTTGACTTAAATAGTGATGTAAAACACCATGTGAGAGGTTTGTTATTTTTAAATGATTGGGTGATTAAAATAATAATACTTATATACATATAAGTGATCAAAACTATTATTTTTCAAAATTAAGTGACCAAAATGTAAAATATCAAAAAATTAAGTAATTAAAAAGATAATTTACTCCTAGTATTAGGATTTTTTTAAATGTTCCAAATTTAAAGAATGAAGAGATAAGAATAGTGGTGTTAGGTGTAGATAATATAAATTTTAAAAATAATATTAATTTATTAATATTTCACATTTAGACTATTTTAAATTATTATTTTTGCAGATTCGTAAACGCTTTTCTTTACGTTTTATGTCCATGAATGATGATGTGGCAAATAAAATATTGAGATTAATTGTAAAATGAGATTATCAACTTAAACTTAAAAATTGAAAACTAGGGTCATCTAAGCTGTGCATTTAATCAGTATAACCAATTTCCTTTTTGTTTCTTTTCTCCAAATTGTTGTGCTTTACTTATTTTCTTCCTTTTTTCACTTGATCTTTTGTTCTCTTGTTAATTCTTTCTATCGAGCTTTCTTACTTGATTAAACCTTATTGTTAAGCTTGTTGGACATTATTATAGAGTAAAAGGTATTGTTGAAACTTTTAGGTATAATATTTAAAACGGTTATTAAATTCTTTACAAAAATTTAAAAAATCTTCTTATTACGTTTAATCAAATTTTATATTTTTATTTTAAATGAAATAAGTCTTTGAGATTAACTAACGATTAATTAATTATCATTAATCAAACTGTTTTATGGCATGTGATGTTAATTTGATATATTGACATGTTATAGTAAATGATGATGTGGCATAATGACATAATCACATGATATTTTTACTTTTTATATTAATATAAAAATGATAAGTAATATTTTAACTAATAATAGTAAATCAACAGTTAGTAATGAATGCTTAATTAATTTAAAATAAAAATATAAAAATTTAATTAAACTAAATAAAAGAATATAAAGTTATTTAAATTTTTTTGAATAATTTAAAAACTTTTTAAACTATTATGCCAAACTTTTAAATATACTAGTTGTTTGAAAAGTGCAAATGTAATTGAACTTATTTTAAGTAGACATAATATATAAAAAAGCTCCTAAACTATTTAAGTAAATTCAAATAAGTATTTATATTTTTATTACATTCAATCAAGTTATTATACTTTTATTTTTAGCTAAATAAATTGTTATACTTTTTATTTTGAGTCAAATAAGCTCTTATGACTAATAATTGATTTAGTCAAAATATCATTTATATTCTATATCATATAATGTTGATACGATATATTAAAATATCATAATTGATTATAATATGGTATATTGACATATCATAATTGATAATGATATGATATGCTAATTTGACATAATAACATGATTATGTGATATGTTTCGCTCTCCACATCAATGTTATGCAGATATAAAATGACAAGTAATATTTTTATTAATGATAATTATTCAATTATTAGTTATAATGACTTAATTGACTCAAAATAAAAATACGAAAACTTGATTAAACGTAATAAAATAATAAAAGTTTATTTAAATATTCTTAAATAGTTTAAGAGCTTACTTAAGTATTTTGCCTTTTAAATACTAATGAAGAATATTGTTATCTATTACAAAAAAACATTAAATACATCTCACAAATTTTTTTTGTTACATTATATCAAATTGTTCTTTTTGATTAATGAATAATATATGCCTTAAAAAAAACTTTTTATTGTAACTATTTTTAAAAGCTTGACTTTGAATCTTCAACTATTGGCATCTAAAATGTAGTAATTTTTAATTTTTATGTAATGGGAGTAAATCTCATAATTAATTCTTATTTTTAAAAAAAAATTATTTTCTTCAGTGATCTAAAGTACCGGATCTTTCATCTATCCATTAACATCTAGTTAATATTCGAATAAAATTATCATTTGTATGTCCATCAAAATATCATGCGGTAAATTTTATTCATATTCTATTTAAATTTTAATGACATATTGATAAATTAATAGATTTTGAATATTTTTAAAACTTCATGAATGAAAATTTTGAATTTCTTAAATTACAGATAAATAAATCAACAACTAATAATTTAATTTATTCAATAACCGAATTTTTCTTTCTTTTCAACCCGATTTTATCCGATTTCATCCCTTTTTAAGGAGAAGGAGTTGCTTTATGAGTCGAGACCCATTCCTATTACAATTAAAATCAAAGCAACTTGATTTTTTTATATATTCTGAAACAATATTTCATGACAAGCTATGTACTGTTTCTTACATAACGAGCCAATCTTTTTGGCTGGTTAGACTTGTGATAGATCGTTCGTACTAGAATAACCTTTTTGTATTTAGTTGAGGTTAGTATGTATAGAATTTTGTTTAAACTTAGATGTGTATACAGCCAAAACCTCCATAGAATTCAATTACAAGAATTGTGTATTTTTTAAATAAAGAGTTTTTTATTTTCTCGAGTACTTAAACCGATAATCTCATTATATATCTACATGCATATATATATACACATATACATATATAAGATCAATTTTCTTTTACTTATGCTTTTAATATATCTTTATATGATAAATTTTTACTATATTTAAAAATTTTGAACTCATATTTAAATATTATGAAGATTATGTGATAATGGATAATACTACGTTGAAAATTAGTTTTGGTCAAAAGACCAATTGGAATTTGGAAGGATCTTATAAAATTAAATCCCCCATGCACACAACTCACCTATGAAATGCAATGCTTAGGAATAATTTTCTATTTTTCCATGTGATCTAGGAATAGAAAACCTTACTATATAAGAATAATGAGTAATAGCATTAAAAAAAAAGCAGAAACCAAATCGTCAAGATAGTTTGATTAATTATAGGAGAGAATTACAAATGACTCATGATTCACAATCCTCAAGTATAATCTACTGTACAACAAGGATGAAGGAAATAATATATATATATATATATAAGAAATCAAATTGATTAATTGAGCCAACTGAGAGGACAAGATTTAGGCATATAATTTTTCATGCTGTTAATACATTATCGTCAAAGAAAACCTTCTGAAAAAAGCATTAGAAAGTTAAACGGACTTTCTCGAAATTTTTGAAAATTTTAACCCAAAGTCGAAAACGGCAAAACGGAAGCTCTTTCCTCCTCGTTTTCCCGCTAATCCGTCAAAATGTAAAATCAAAATCACTAAGATAAGTTCGGACCCGCCTAATTTGAAATTCTTATACATTAAAAAGAGCACAATCCGCGTCACATGTCATAAAATTTATCCCAGCCGTTGATGATAATTCTATCTACGGTTCATATGTAATTCTATCCATGGTTCAGTACATCACACACACTTGGCGATAAAAATGAGTTCCAAGTTGAAAAATTCCAAACACCACAATCCGTGCACTTGCATTCCACGCTTAACAACCATCGATTGGGCACTATATCAACGGTTCATATATAACTCAGCATTTTTCACGCGGATCGATATTTTCAGCCGTCGATAAAAATTTAATCGTACGACTCAAATTAGCCCCGCCAAACATTTTTAATCGCCTGACGATTCACGGCTCTTCTTTAATCTCATTCATCATTTCGATAAGTCTACCAAAAAAATCAAAAGGTTTCGAAGAAAATGTCAGGAAGAGGAAAGGGAGGTAAGGGGCTTGGAAAGGGAGGAGCCAAGAGGCACAGGAAGGTTTTGAGGGATAACATCCAAGGAATCACTAAGCCCGCCATTCGCCGTCTGGCTCGTAGAGGAGGTGTGAAGAGGATCAGCGGCTTGATCTACGAAGAAACCAGAGGAGTCTTGAAGATTTTCTTGGAGAACGTGATTCGCGATGCTGTGACATACACTGAGCACGCAAGAAGGAAGACTGTTACTGCTATGGATGTTGTTTACGCATTGAAGAGGCAGGGCAGGACTCTTTATGGCTTTGGTGGTTAAGATTCTGTACTCTTTAGTATGGATTTAGCTTTGGCATTATTAAGTTTGTCAACTGTAGATCTTGGCTATAGATCTTGCCTTTATGTGATTGTTTCAGTTCCCTTGTTGATGTTCTTGTAATCTGTAATCTTGAATATGGGCAACGGATTTCGTTCATCAAAGCCTTTGCTCGCTTTCCCATTTTTAATCTTTTACTGTTTCCAGGTAATTGTTTTTACATCAAATTAAATAACACGATTTATTTTTATAGTATAGTTTAATTCATCGTAGGTATGGACCGGACAAGTAGTATGATAGTCCCGACAACGGTGCTTGGTAGTAATCACCCAATCGACCATTCTGCAAGCGGCGTTGCCTGTCTTAAACTCAAGTCAAAACTTTTGTATTGAAAATTAATCAGTATATAAAACATTGGATTATGATGAACGTGCAATTAAATTCGCGGAATTGTGCATAAATAATTCTTTAATCCAATTCCTCCTTGTGATGGTAGCATTTCCCTTGGGTTGGCTCTAGATTTTTCTTTTCACGATCAAGTACAGAAACGAGGCTAAAGGGAAAAAGGGTACTAGGAATCTTGCCCCATAGCGAGAAGGTACAGTCATTCAACCAAGCTCTTTGTAGAAATTGTGGCACTTATTGGAACATCTCTTCGCTTCATCCTAAGGTTAAAATCCACGTCCTTTTCACTTGACCCGCAGGGCCTAATTAAATTTAGATCACTACTGTCATAAGAACCTTGTTATCAGGACATAATTGCAGTGTTAACCCATACTAATTTTCCCCACAGTTTTCTATTATCGAGAATCGAGTTGCAGTATATGATGTTGCCAACACAATATCTAAGGACTGGTCGGAAGCTAGATATATAGCTGATAATAGCATTCAATTTGGACCACCTTTCTGCCTTTGATGTCTCAAAATTTTCCTTCTCAAAATTGGTGACCTTGACCCTAGTAACCCGTGACAATAGCATTTCACTTGAAGACAACAAAAATAGTAGCAGCTGCCGGTAGTGACATCTGTCAGACACCCTATTAACCACCACTACCTCGCCACGTGTCAGTCAAGGCAACCACTGTTTTGCTGACGTGGAGGTGGTCTCTCCCATACGACCAACAAAGTAAACTCCTTCACTGCCTTCCCTACTTTTATTATCCTCCCTTCCTGAAACAATAGAAAAAGGAGAGCACCTTTTGTTTCCAGATTTTGGTAGAAGAGACCAAAAAAAAAGAAGCAAAAACTTAACTCCGGATGTCGGCACGTTTCGACGAGAAGGGACACTTGAGCTGAGCAAATCGAGCTCTGGCATTTTCAGCGGTGGTTTCCCGTAGACGGCATGGGAGTGCCGAACGACGACGTCGTTTTGATCCAGAAAGGAAAGAAGCCAGGAGAGCCTCACGTAATCACTGTTAATTGTCCTGATAAGCATGGCCTCGGATGCGATATTTGCCGTATAATTCTTGATTTCGGTCTTTATATCACCAAAGGAGGTGAATTCTTAGCTCGCTCTTGCATAATTGCTTGCCACCTCTTTTTATTTTTACTGCAATTATTATTTTTAAATAATATGATTTATGATTAGATTTACATTGTTTAAAATTAGGAATTCTTTTTACTTAATTTATTTCTAGAACTTTTCTTTGACTTAAATGGAAACCTGGAATTTTTTAGATTAGCTATGTTTTAATGGTAAACAATTTTGGTTGTAGATGTTTCAACGGATGGAATTTGGTGCTATATGGTATTTTGGCTGGTTCCTCATTCGAGCTCAATTTTTGTAAGGTGGCCGAGTTTGAAGAACCGCCTTCAGTCCATATGTCCCTCTTGTTCGGTGACATTTTTCTTGAATGATCAAACTTCACACTCTGCGGCTTCTCCGGTTTACTTGTTGAAGTTCTTTTGCCTTGATCGGAAAGGATTGTTACATGGTAATTTTGATTCCAATTAATGTTCCTTAATTTATTGTGAATTTGTGTGTGAGCACGGATGTATGGGTGCAATATGCACGGTCAGTTCTAATGGAGTTGGAAACTTTGCTTTAGATGTTACACAGGTTCTCTGCGAGCTCGAGCTAACAATTCAAAAGGTGAAAGTCACGACGACCCCTGATGGCAGAGTTCTCGACCTCTTCTTTATAACAGATAACATGTGAGATTCCATTTCGTGATGTATGCAATACTTTTCCTTTGGGGAAATGTTTTCCAATGAACAGTATTCTGTTGCTTATGGAGTTTTTTTTTTTTTTTTTGGGGGGGGGGGGATTTTTAATGGGAAATTTTAGTTCTTTGTTTCTATTGATAGGTTGACGCATCTAGGCTCTAGCAGTTAAATGTTTGTTCAGAGTTATTTAATTTTGGACCGCTTATGATGTGGTCCACTTGTAATGAAAGTGAAATTCATGTCATGTCATGTAGTTTGTGGTTTTATTTGCCTTTGATCATCTTGTTTCTTTTCTTATACTTTTTATTGTTTTCTGCATAGTTTGTTTTTGTTGCTTTTTGTACTGTAGTTTCTCAAAGACCTTACCTCTCAAGGAAAACCAAAACTCGATGTCAAAAACCTGTTCTTCTGATGACTGTATTAGTGCTTTTTACTTGTGGGTAATGGAGAATATCTCTTCATTGAAAGTGAAAATAACATGGTACATAGTGATTTTTGAGCTGTTATTTGTAGATTGGGGGGTCTAGAATTTCTCTATCAGTTATGGCGACTGTATAATTGTGTTGATAATAACCAAGCAATCAAGGAATAAAGTATTAAAAGGTTCGGTTTTTGATCTCAGTAATGTATGCAACATGGTTTCAGGGAGCTTTTACATACGAAAGAACGACAAGATGACACATATAAGCAATTAAATGCTGTGTTGGGTGAATCTTGTATCAGTTGTGAACTCAAGTTGGCTGGTCCTGAGTATGAATGTCATCATGGTCTCTCGTCTCTTTCTCCTACTGTAGCAGAAGAGTTATTTCGTTCTGAACTATCAGACAAAGAGACTCGTTCACAAGCTCTTAGCCCAGATATGACAAAGTTGAAGAAAGCAAATGTAGTGGTAGACAATTCATTGAGCCCAGCTCATACATTGCTCCAATTACATTGCGTTGATCACAAAGGTCTTTTCTACGATGTATTGAGAACTTTGAAAGACTGCAATATCAAGGTATTGTATGTTCTGCTAAAATTTTTGATGTTTGACAAGTACCTTATAAAATTAGTTTCTGTTGTATGGTACAATAGTGTGCCTGTTTGATTATGCTGCATAGTCCCCGCATCTATTAGGTTGAAGATGTCTCGCTACCAAGTTTATATTTTTCAAAATGACATGATTGAGGTTTGGTAATTGTCCTTAAAATTTTTCATTACCCTATGAAATAAACAACACAAATTTATTTTGTCTGTTAACAAAATGTGACTACCAGGGTTGATAGCTGGTAATTCTAACTCTTTCCTTAGATTAGGCCTAGGGGCCACAAAGTTTTGGAACCCTATTGAACCTTAGTCATGGTGAGTGGTGTTATCAGAGAGCTGGTTTCCAAGGTTCTCCATCTGCTTGTTATACTGAGCCACAGGATTACCTATTGCTGAATGATAGTGCTCTCGGTTGAAATGACTTTGGTGTCTAATTGATTGATTTAATGTATCCTCTCCCCCTCCTTCTGCTTTGGCTTTTGCTTAAATTCCCACTGGGGTGATAGATGCTATTTGTTTCTTTTTTCCCAGATAGCTTATGGCCGGTTCTCACCCAATTTCAATGGCAATCGTGATATAGACCTATTTATTCTGCAAAAGGATAGGAAAAAGATTGTTGATCCTGATAAGCAAAATGGATTATGTTCTCGTCTGAAGGTGGAAATGCTTCACCCATTACGTGTCATCATTTCAAACCGGGGCCCAGATACTGAGCTTCTGGTTGCTAATCCAGTTGAATTATCTGGAAAGGGAAGACCGCGGGTTTTCTATGATGTTACACTGGCTCTAAAGGCTCTTGGGATTTGCATATTCTCGGTAAGAAATCATTGCATTAAAAGAAAAGTGATTTAAAACCCATGAACAGGTTGTAACTTGTGTGAACTTGCTTTGATATAACATAATGGAAAGAGAACAATGATGCAATGCTTGGTAGTTCAAACTAGAAGATTGGATTGTATTTCCATTGTTTAATACCGATATGGTTGCATGTTTGGCTATTTTGAGCTAAAGATTTTATGGCAAGAAGGTTGTTGGTTCATTCACCCCAGTCAAATCAGCAAATGTACTCGTTGAATCGCGTTTTCCTACAGAGCAGCCAAATCATTGTTTAAACTACTTGTAACCATTTGCTTTCGTGGTTTTTAGGCTGAAATTGGAAGACATTCAAGTTCAGATCGTGAATGGGAAGTCTACAGATTTCTTTTGGACGAGAACTGCAGATTCCTGTTATCAAGTATGGTAGCTAGAAATCAGATTGTAGATAGAGTTAGAAGAATGCTGATGGGTTGGTGAGTGGAGTCATCTTCCTTGTGCCTGGAATATGAGTCCCGCCCTCACTGAATGCTCTTTCTCCTGCTTTCACTCTTGGGTGCAATGCACTAATTCCCCAACTATATCTTGATGCATTTGGCTTGTATTCTCAAATAATCTCTCCTTTAATAACCTATGTTGAGCATATGTCTGTTCAATTATGATTGCTCTTTATCTGTTGTAGAGAAGAATGTCCAAGACTTGCCAATCTGATGTAGAGCATGTTCATCCTGTCCGTTCTGGGTTTACCAAACCAAGGATGGATTTGTTAGAGAAAGGGTTGCCATTGTTTGCTCTTCTTATGCCACGCTGCATTTTCAGCTGTAAATTTGTAGGGAAATCAGATTGTATTAGCTTGTATGAATTTGTTTTAAGAATGAATAAACATTAATAAAAGCCTTAAATCTTCTTTTTAATTGCTTTTGTTTAAACGTTGATACACTGCTAAGTTAGAAGCTATCAGAGCATCAGGATGGCATTAAATCCTAAAACACTCATCTTAAACCAGTCGGTCGAGTTGACAAAAAACTGTCAATTTTAGTAGGCACGTAACGCAAAACGACCGTCACCTCAAGTTCTGCAATTCAAAGTTCAGAAGTAACAAAATACTTCAATCTCCTTTTTTTTGACCAAAATAAGTCTGTCAAGGATCATAATCCTTCTGCAAGAGAAAAAAAAAAAAAACAGTTACGCCATTGATGAATTGTTCTAACTGATAGGAATGTTTGCAAAGACAAAGTCTGATCTCTGATTGAGAAATTATTAGTAATAATTACTTTATATGATTGATCGTATAATCAGAAACACACGTGGGCCGAATGTGCTTATACCAATGGCTTTGCAATCTCCCACGCGGGTGACGGTATAATTTCCCGCTTTTGCTTATCCACTCTCATCACTCCACCCCCAAGACTGAAAACAGACACGTGGAAAATTTCAAAATGCACCACACCGCCACGATAGCAAAAATCCTTGTCACCACTTTCCCCTTCTGCCTGTTCTCTCTTTTTCTTCTTCCTTAACGAGTAAGGGCTCTCCCTTCCACTCCGCACGCTGTTGCTTCTCTTCCACGCCAGATCACCCTTCGCATCCTTTCCCTTGTCTTTATTAAACAATTAATTAATTAATTAATTTAACACCGTTTAATTATTCTTATTGAATATAATTCAACTGCTTTTTACGCTGTCGGTAAAAGGTCAAAACGGCTACTGCCATCCATTAACGAGAAAGCTTTTATTTCGAGAGAATAGAACATAAACGAAATTTCTTTTGTTTGATTGCTCTTTGTTTGGATCAAATTCATATTCCTCTCTCTCAAATGATAGATTTTCTTTCTATTCTTCACCTTTTGAGATCTTAACATAAAAATGCAGCAACAAGAAGCTTCTTCAAGACCTCGAAGCTCCGCTTATCTCAACGCGCTCACACAAGAAATCGAGAAAAAGCTTCAGCGGGTCCGTTTTCTTACCTCTCTTTTTGTTTCTCGAGAAAACTGAAGGAAAAGCGGAACGATTTTCAGTTTTATTTTTTTTTACCATTCTATCTTTTCATTGTTTTATCGTTAAGTTCGAAGTTTAACATTTTAGGTAATGATTGGCTACCGTCTGGAAAGTAATTTATTATTTCCGTTAATAATAGTTTTTTAAATAGTAATAAAAGCACTTTTTCCGATTAGTTTTTGCTTAATTTTCTGCTAGAGCTTTTTGATCTGATGTATATGCAAATTTGTTACAGGCATTAGCGTCTTCATCTCAGAGACGCAACTTGTTACAAGAATTATTCGCCGATATAGCTTTGGAAGTCGATGATCGAGCCAAAGGTTAGCTAAGACTTCGTCAACTCTGTATTTTTTTTTTCACTATAAAGAATTACATTAAAAGTAAATGTTTAAGTTGTAGTGCCATTTTAATTGATTATAGGGATTAAATACTGTAATTTACTCATGGTTCAAATTCAATTGTTAGTTATACAAGATTTTGAGAATTTCTCATATTATTTATATATTGAAATTGGCAACAGATATAATACTGAGTAGAGAAGAAGATGCAATATCTCCTGCAGAGTACGGTATTAATGGCCGTCTATGCTTTTACGATGTGCTTGCTGATTATCATGTTCAAGAGCCTGAAAGTGGAAAGCCTATCCTTGATTTGATTGTCCAGCTATGGAGCCAATCATTTGCATCCCAAATTTTTGCCCTTTTATTCCATAAATGGGTGAGCAAGCTCATGATTGGTTCATAGTAGTTCTTTTGCTGTTTCATTATGAAATTACTCTTTGGAGCTTTTAGGGTGCTGCAGTAGTAATATTCATTTTAATGAGTTTTTCTCTAGATAAAACCAATGTTTTCAAGTTTGATATAATTTTCACATGAATCATTTGTAATCAAGGCATAAGTATACGGAGTTGTACTTAGCTTTTTTGATTTCAACCTGATTGGTTACTGAATATTTGTGATAGTAGTTTAATGTGAATATCATTTCTTTGGCTGTTGCTGCTGTTTATTGTTGGTGCTATCGACTGAGGAAATGGTTGGTGGTTCTGCCAGGTAGTAATTTAGAGTGTTCCAACTAGATAAAATAACAAAGAAAAACCAAATGTGACTAGTTGCGAAACACATTTTCTTTGCTTCGAAAAATCTACATTAACGTATACATGGCTCTTATTGTTTTATTTATTTTATTCCCTACTTCGTGGACATAATTCCTGGTTACAATCTCTAAGTGCCATTGGGATTTGATGCATTTCTAATATTAGTAGTAATATAGAAGCAGTGCAGATATCATGAGTTCTCTGGATCAAATTCAAAATGACTATCCATAGAAGACCTAGTTGTGGAATCTTGTTATATTCTCATTTCCAATAGTGCTCAGAAGTAGATAATGTTTGCTCCTACTGGGTATTCTAAATAAGATATGTTGTTGCTTTAGAGACTGAACAAAATGTGGTTTTAATCTGTGAATGATCTTTTCAATTCTTTTTCCATGCAGTCCTTTTACATTGAATAGTAGATGCTATGTATTTTTCCTGCAGTTATTTGAAGTCCAACTGGAAAATGCTGATGTGCTACTTCGTTATTCATATGCGCTTGTTCAGGGTGCAACAAATGTTTTCTGGTATTAATACTATCCATTAAATACAAATTGGTAGTGCTTGAGTGGCAGTTTTGTGAGGTTCCAAATGCTAATAGCTTCATCATATTGCTATTATGCTGGTCATGCTTGTTGAAAGAAGTGTCAAAACTTAATGCCTCATAATGTCTTATAACTCCAGTTAATGTTGTGCTTGTTTGCAGGATTGATATCCAATCAAATACAAGGCGTTTCCAGTCTTTATTTCAGGTAAATCATAAAAGATCTAAACACACATTATCACCATTCGAAATGCATGCTTGCTTTTATTATTTGTCAGCACTTTTCTTCTTCTATGGACTCAGTACCTCCTTGAGGAAGTTGCATTGGAGCCCACACGGTTAAATAAAATTCCAGTACAGGTCAGATATTTTTTTCATTATGTTGAGTTTTGCATGCTGACATATTATCTACCATGTGTAATCCTGCTCTCGCTATAATAACTAAAAGAATATCATGTCAAGTTCAGGATATTTGTATAGTTACTGTTTGTCATCAAGTTTCCTTGCTGCCATTTATATTTGAATACTGATTTGGCAAATTCTAATTTTCAGGCCCAGCGAGATCTGTACCTTTTACTTTCAAGGTTCATATTCTTTTATAACTCAGGTTAGATTTATTTTTCTCCTTTGGAACCTTGATTTGGAGCAACAATGTTCATATATGGATATTCCTTTTATGATGAGTTAATCTATGCAGTTGAAAAACTTGAAAGCTTCTTAAAGCAGTGCCCTGCTTTTCCAAATGCTTTCCTGATTGGTGGACCAGCAGATATACTTGTTATTGAACTAGCAGACCAGGTAAGTACATTTTTCCATGATTAGATAGTATAAATTTTTCTGTTCTTGTTTATTGTTTATTGTTACCACCTTAAAGAAAAGCCTTTGCAACAATTGGTGTCTTCACATTTGGGAAATTTTTCATTGGCCAGCTTCAAAAGTTAAAGGTGGAGCCAGTCCTACTGCATTATCTTTCGCAGATAAAGGTTCTCCAGGGTACTATTATCAACTTCTTCTAGGGTTAGGTTGTATTCAACTGCTCGAAATTGACCATAATGTTTGAATCCTGCAGGCATGGAACTGAGAATGGCCACTAGCACGAGGTTGAAGACCAGCTTGTATAGCTTTACCTCTCCTGGTGGTCCAATGTATCCTACAAGGGCTGTTCGTCATGCAGCTTGGGATGCCTTAGATTTTCTTTTTCCTGTGAGTAACCCTTTTGAATTGCTCTTTCCAGTGAGTATTCATTTTGAAAGAAAACTCATGTTGCACTTGGGTTCTATAATCTGCTCATTAGAGTTTATGAGCTTAGTTACCCTAAATGGTTTGTCATCTGCAGGATGCATCAGTTGGATGCAAGAATAATGTTTCTGGTTTTGATCATTATTGTTTCGCAGGTTGGGCGTTACCCTCGGCATCTTATAAGTTTGTTCTTTAGACTATTATATCCATGGTATTGGCCATCTTCATGTTGGAACTTTATAGTGTCTTGCATTAAAGCTGTGCTCAGTTCCTTGTTGAGGTTGATCTTTTCTAGTTGGGGGAAGCTTAGAGAGCCAAAAAGGGCCTAACCATCAAGCCAAAAATTCAAAGATCGGTGCAATAAATAATGCGTTTTAACTTTAAATTTGTATGATTGCGTGTATTATATATGTTCTTTTGTAACCTTGTGTTTTTCTCTTATGAGTGCTGATGCACGTGTTGACATTATGAAGTGCAGCATCCGTTTTGATTACTTCTTTGACAAGAAACTAGAAGTAGAGAACCACTTTGTTTGGTTACAATTAATATGCACAAGGCACCAGTGGTCCGAGCAGCTCTGTGCTCATAGCCAGGTATGGATGATAAAGAATGCTGTTCTCCTAAGCATTGGTAAATCAGGGAAAGGAGATTAGAAAGATTCGAGGGCCAGCTTATATGCTCAAGCCCATAATCCTGCTGCCCAAGGGCCTAGTTTCAAGCGCAAGCATATCTGCCTGTGTTGGTGTGGGCCGATATGGGAATTCTTGAGCCCAAGCCATAAAAATGGGCCGGCCCAACCTTAGACTTATACATGGGCGAGACCACCAACTTTAACGGGCAGGCCTTGTCAGGGCCAGACTTAGCCCAAGACCAGACCTATCAATGGGCCAGACAACCATTAAGCATAGGAGAGAAAGGCAGGCCTAGGCTAAGCTCTCAAATATTAAAGTCAAGCCCAAATCCATGGGCCCGACTTCCTCTGGGCCAGGGCAGACCTTGGTAGGCCCAGATAAATGTAGAGCGTAGCTCAATATATCGACATCCATGGGCCGAACTATTTTAAGTCATGGGCCTATCGACGGCCCAGACTACCTTAAGTCATGGGCGGACCTTTCCCAGGAACAGGCTAAATCTAGACGGATCTAAGAGCATGGGCAAACCTTAGCAGGCCCAGGTTCTGTCAAACATAACAACCAGACCATATCTAGAGGCCCATACTATCGGTTGAGGCCCCCTGGCAAGGCCCAATAAAGACCAACTTCAAAAGGCATCAAACATTTGCCCTATATGGCGCAAATTATTTTTAGTTATCTAAGATTCGATTTATTTAATAATATTCGTTGGGAAAATTGGTGGCCCGGGTCAAGATCAGTTTTATCCATCTACGGGGTCAGCCCGGTTAGACACAAACCGGACCATGCACGCCTTTAGCTAAGCTCTGAAACCCATATAAATAGCTTTCCATAATGTTGAAACCTGATACGAAATTTGAGGGCACGATTCATTTGAAGTAGAGGACCGGTCAAGATAATACACTCACTTTCAGTCAGGCTAATACAACCAAAATAACTTGCTCACGCAACCACTCAAAAAGTAGACACATTTAGAGTTATTTCCAACAAATTTCAGTTCAATACAAGTTCTAAAATATTCGAAAAAGGGTATGCTTCAAAATAAATTTCCACTAGAGAACAAATTGGAGATGCAGAAATGCTTGCAGCATATGTTACCAAAGGAAAATAAATTGAATCACCTTGGTAACATGCATAAAAATTGGAAAAAAAAAATAGACAAAAGAAGATATAGCATAAAAAATCAGTTTAACAACCCATCATATGGCTCAATGGAGATTTACGGGCATAATTAACATAGTTGATCTGACCCGGAGAAGCTAGATTGAAAGACTCATCACCAACCAGAAGAAACCACAATCTGCAATATGCCAAAGGGGTGAATGCAAATCAAAGAGATTCCAGACCACCCTCGCAGAAAACATCCAAATCCGACCACATCCTTCACCAACGTTTAAAGTCCACCCACTTAAAATGACTCCAAGAGTAAACAAACATTCCTCCAGACATTACCTCATGGATAAGATGCATTTATAAATTGGTAAAAGAGTGAATTCTTGATCCATGTAAACTATGATGATTAGCATTCAATAATCATAGAGACCTGAAGTTGATTAAGAGTAACATGGAGCAACAGGTCAGGAACTAGGCAAGTCAGTAGTAAATAGGCCCTCACCAACTTCTAGTCCAAACGTTGGGGCTAACATCCAAAGCTATTACTCACAAGGAGATGGCAGCCATGAAAAGAACCGGTACTACAGCAAATAAAAATCATTGCATTTTGTTGTTCTCTTACCCTAATATTCACTTTCTTAAAGTCGAATCAGAGAAAAAGTAGGGATGCTTCATGTTGAATTAAAGCCATTTGCTCCAAGCAATAGCATAGCAGCTCACATAGTCACATAACATCATGTAGGTTCCCACCATTTTCAATCTCAGCAGTTGACCAAGTATATTCATATGCCCTAACTACCCACTAATGGTTTTCACACCGTTCATAATATTTGACTTCCTCCACCACAATTTCAAACCACACCTGATAGCCAGAGCTTTTCTTCAAAACCACTTTTCGGGGTTAAGCAGCAAATTGCACTGAACCAATGCCTTCGCAAGCAAAGAGCTTACGAGCAAGGCCGCACATTCCAGCTGACCCCAAAAAAGAAAAGCAGGTATATGCTGAGACTTCAGTCACTTTCCACGGAATCTGAAGAAAGTGCAAACTATTTGACAGATTCCTATAACCGTTTCAACTTGAAAAAAGGATCCACAACAAGCTCCTATATGCCAATTGTATAACGCTTTCAACAATATTTGTCCACCAAGAAATCAACTGGTTGAACTGAAGCAGAGAGATTCTACAATAATTGACTACAATAAGCTACATCAGCAGCCATGACATATAATGGGGAAAAATATATTCCCTCAATAATATAAGAGAGTGAGGTAACTTAAAATGCCTAAAAGCTTAAACAGGAAAACCAACTGCATCATCAACAACACAAAGCAGAAAAATCTAAGCAGCTAAAAAGAATCAAAAGAGAAAGAACATAAAAGAATCTACCTCGCTTGCAGTCTCCCTGGTTTCACAATGCAGGAGCAACCAAACGGCAATGCAGCTCTGGGCAATGGCAAGATTACTCCTCCCACAGCGTGCAGCCAAAGATTCTTTTGCATATGGAAAACCGAGAGAAACAGTTTCTGCTTTTGTTCCCGACTTGTGGGATGAGAGTTTCAATGAAACCAAAAGCACAATTGCAGATTACAAAATGAAAGCTGTCCACTAACCCACATTCTTTATACCCAAGTCAAAGGAACAATGAACAGTAAAAGCCCAAACTCCATAAATCAAGATTCTAACAGTTTTCTCCATGAGTAGTTCCTCTAAAGAGTATGATTTTCGTAGAGATACACAACATAGTCGGAGATCAAGCACATAATGTCCACAGTAGAAAAGACTTAAAACCAATCAACAGAACATGAGAAATGCTTCAGTTTGTCTGCATTGCTTCAGAATGATACTTCTCTAGATCAGCATCAAGATCTTCTGCAGAAACCTTTTCTCCACGGCCCTTTCCCCATCCACGGCCTCTTCCAACGCCACGGGCTCCGCCACCACCTCGTTGCCTGCCAAAGCCTCCACCCCTGCCATGACCACTGAGAAAAAACATAACAAGATTAGATAAATCAAGTCTATCAGTAGCCAGCAATCATTGACTAATAAGAGAAAAGAATGATATCGAACAGATATCCCACACAGATTCACTATTATAAATATTGAATAGTACCAACTGGTTAAATGGGAATGTTAACAAGCACTTACAAATATGAATTTTTGCTTGCAGCATAAGTAGGAACAAAAAATTTATACAACAGAACACCCAGTGCGAATAAAAATGTGATAACATATGTCAAAATCATTAAAAATAATTGTGAGATTACATAGACACAACAAACAATAATCACTTGGAAACACACATAACAAATAATTACAAGGTGAAGTTTACTTGACTGTGCTATTATCTCAGAGAACATATTTCAGGCAATATGTTCTCACAGCACATGGTTAATAAATTTCAGAAATGACCCTTGAAGCCAAACAATTCCATCATTTTCTCCACCTATAAGACTTTTGTGAACCAAAAACTAGAATTTTCAAATAAAAAAGAGAAATTTCTACCAAGAATTAATATTCGATTAACAACTCAATAAAAATGTAATGCAGCTTTTAGGAAATTTCAGCATCACAACCTAAATGAAAAAGCTTCAACATAACATATACTAGAATTTAAACATCTGATAAAAACATGGGGGCATGCAAAATATGTAATAAAGCATACCCTCTAGGGGCTCCATTTGAATTTCCAAAGGTGCCATTGCCAGCTGAAGGTGCACCAGGAGTAGCAATATTTGTTCCCACGATCTCGATTTTCATCGGCTTCCCATCAAGCTGAACATTGTTGTATCTCTTGACAGCAGCCATAGCATCTGTTCGCCGTGAGAAGACAACTTCTGCTGTTCCCTAAGAAAAAGAGATTTTTTGTTCTAAACTACAGCACGATATAAAGAATTCATCAGAAGGACCAGTTTATGCCAAACTCGATTAGATACCTTGGATCTCCCACTCCTATCATAATGGATCGTAAATCGTTTCAGGTCGCCAACCTCAGAAAATAACTCCTGCATATAGGCACATAAACATTAGAAAAATATGCCAAAATAAATATAACAACGACAAAACATTAAACTTAATGGAAAATTTTTGAAAGAATTGCTAAGCATGGCTAGACCTTTTCTTCACCTAACTAATCTCAAGTATAATGAATAATTGAACAGTTTTTAACTCTATGCAAAAATCAAAACCAAAGAGCTAAGCCTGAGGAATCACAAATATAAGTTTATGGAGAACAAATAATTCAAATCAATATCATCGTTAAAGCAACAAGAAATCAAAACACAAAAGAAAATCTTCTATTAAAATCAATAAGAAATTAGCAGAAATGTTTATAAAAAATAAAACCTTGATGTCATCGTTGGAAACACCATAATCTAAATTTGAGATGTAGAGCTTCGTTCCGGTTTCGATTGCGGAGGCCCGACCTGCTTGTCCCTGGAACGCCGCTCCCTTATCTGAATACATATCGTGCTGCCACGTCGTCTCCGGCGCCTGAACAAACAAAATAGTTGATACAAAAATTCGAATCGGAAAGAAAAAGAAAAACAAATCTAATAATAAATAACACAGAAAAATATAATCAGATCTAAACCGCTAGCTACTCACTTTGGCTGTGGAATACGGCGCCGACCGGTTTGCTCCGCGATTAGGAAAGCGGCGGGCTGGTCCCGGTCCGGATCCACGGCCTCGACCACGGGAGTTTCCGGATGCGGACTTACGGCTTCGCTTGATGAGGTCGTCTAGCGACATCTCTAAAGCACTTGACATTTTTATTCTTAACCTTCTTTAAATAGAATAAAGCAAAAAAAACACTAGAAAAATAAATGAAGAAAGAGAGAGAGAGAAATCTGAGGAGGAGGAGGAAAAAAGAGGGATCGACGGAGGAGAGATAGGGTTTCCGCCAAAGCTAAGAAGTTTGGAACTGAAAAAGAGATTTGTATGACCAAAAAAACTGCAGGAGTCGACAAGGACTGGGGTCAATAACTAAAACGTATAACTCACGCGGTAGGGTTGCATTATCTTTCTTTTCTAACTATGGTAATATTTTATGTTAGCAAGCGTCACGGTGTCGTGGTGTAGTTGGTTATCACGTCAGTCTAACACACTGAAGGTCTCCGGTTCGAGTCCGGGCGACGCCAGTTGCTTTAAAATCTGTTTTCTTTTTGGCATTTTTACTTTTTCCGATTCCATTTTAAGCCTTTTGCTTTTTTACTTTTTTTCGGATTCCATTTTAAGCTTAAAACTTGAATTTGGGTTTTTAACTTAAAGCCTGAAAACCATCTCAGTTTAATTACATAAGAGCAATGCTGAATTTGATGCTAACCGGACTGTAAAGAAATAATCATTCCTTTAAGCTTAAAACTTGAAATTTGGATTTTTACCTTAAAACTTGAAAACCATATCAGTTTACTTATATAAGAGCAATGCTGAGTTTGTGAATTCGATGGTAACCAAAAGAAAAATGTGCAATTGGGCCTTCCGTACGCTTATATGTGCATGCAAAGTGGTTTCTGGCTTGCACTATGAACGAAAGTGTCGCTGCCATCGTGAATTAAGAGTTAGGCAGTGCTCACATATTCTTAATGCCTGTAAATTTATTTATTTTTGGCTACTTAGGAAAATAACAAATTTAAAATGTATTCGAAGGGCCCAACCGGGTTCGAACCGGTGACCTCTTGATCTGCAGTCAAATGCTCTACCACTGAGCTATGGACCCAGGATGGTGGGTTTTCTTAACTTTCCTTATTTAACACAAATCATAAAGAAGGAAGTCCTCACTGCACGTCCTGCATCCTGACGTTTGGTAAACGAAAGATTTTGACGGATGATGCAACGTAATACGAAAAACCAAATGTTTTCCTCTGTTCTTGGCTATTCATGCGTCCAAATTTCCAGATATATGGGGATCTCGTTGTTATGAGATGATTACACCTCAAGTCTTTTCTCCTAATCCATAGCAAGTATCAGACATAACTTTTCGATGTGATAATCCGTGACATGGGCACATAACCATTCAATTCAAACCACCACCGAAAAGATTATCAGCATGTTCTGGAAAATCATTTAGGGAACTCGAGAAAGATTCAGCAAATGAAACAAAATATGATCCAGGAACAGGAACAGCAACTGATCCTTTCTTAAGTATATGAATTTTGGACATTTGTTCAGGATACAGAAAAACTTGCAAGAGAATTAGCAAAATCATCAACCTGTCTCACTCTCCCACAATCCTAAAGATCGAACCACACAAGCAGAACCAGCGACAACAAGACCTGCAAAGACGGTAGGCACAAAGAAATCCACCTTGGACCTCTTCACCATATGAGCAGGCAAGCACACTTTTACCGTCGGAAAGTCTAAAGGAATCCTGACAAGCCCTTCAGCCTGACAGGACCGCGAGAACGATGATGATGGAGATGCTGCTGATGCAAAGGCCATCTCTGGAGGAAACGATGCCAAGCTTACCATTAAAGTCAATAAAACAGTCCATGTTAGAGCACGGAGTAATTGAGGCCACCGTGCCATGACTTGCCGGAATATTGAGTTAAGATAAGGAAAGAACATGATGCTATTTGGAGATCAAAAGAATTTTGAATTTCCTGATGATTTTAGTAGGAGAACGTGATGAGATGATGAGGATTCTGGTTCTTGATCAACGGATTTATTTTGCTGTTGCAGTTGTTAAGACGAAATATAGGGGCACGGGTGCACGTTTAACTAACTTCTTATCACAAGGTGAAACGACCAAGACTTGGTCCCCCCGTTATGGTTTGATGCTTTATTTATTTGGCTTGCTTCTTGGGGGGCTCTGACTATGTGGAGTGACTGCTTTGGAATTTGCTTAGGTGCCAAACCTCCTATAAAAACTGGTCGTGAGCCTAACTAGAATAGATATAATGCAACTTTAACAACCCGTTAAGAAATATCTAGATCAGAAATTCTAATTAACAAGAAAATGCAAATTCTAATTAACTAGAATAGATATAATGCAACTTTAACAAGCTAAAATTTAAGAGCCTAATAGTAGATTATTTTGACTTAGTACTTGCTTGGTCTGACTTAATAGTTTTTAAAATTAAGCTAAATCTATTTGATAAATTTACTTTTATAATTTTTTTTATAAATAAGTTATTTGACAAAATAATATACATAAGTTCTAATTTTGATTAAAAGTACCATAAAAAGTATTTAATAAATAATTTTTTATTAATTATAAATTCTTTTGTTCCTAATAAAAAAAGTTAATTTTAAGTTTTAATTTATAAAAAGTATTTTTATATAACCTAAAATTTATAATTAATAATAAATCATATAAAAATGAAAACAGATAATATTAAAATTATTTTTAATAGATGAAGATATTTTTGAAACAAAAAGAAAAACTTTTCAAAAAAAGAGGCATGTTTTTAAAAAAAAAGGAGAGAAAGCTCTTGAGCTTTTTCTAAATTTTTTTTTCAAAATTGTGTTCTTTGAAAAAAAAAAAAACTACTTATTTTTTAAGAATTTTTTAAAATTTTTATTTGACTTAATTTTTGCTTTTAAGGGATAAATAAATTTAAAAAAATCAGGCTAAACAAGCACTTAGCATAAGTAGTTTTAAGTCATAAAAAATATCTAAATCAGAAATTCTAATTAACAAGAAAGTGCTGCATTATAGCCTGCTTTTCAATCATAATCAAGCATTGCTTCACTTGTGGTTTAAAACCAAAGGATAGATAAAATGCGCCCCACTTTTGAGCAACTGTGACAATCATTTATCCTAGCCACAATCATTAACTTACTCTAGTGGTGTAGTTATTTATCAATATCTTTGATAGGGACAACATTAACCATATCTTTTGAACAAGGAGATTTACTCCAAATTTAGGCTCTATCAGCAAAGCATATTGAGGTGAGTGGCGATAGCGGGGAGAGATGGTGAGACTGAAGTTAGACAGGATGATAGCAAACAATACCTGAAGTTCTGTCATGACAAGGCTCTGTCCAGGACAAACTCGAGCCCCTACACTGAAAGGTATGTAGGCTTGAGAGGATTTGCAAGCTCCAGAAATGCCATGAGCAAACCTCTCAGGATTGAACTTTTCTGCATTAGGTCCCCAAAATTTAGGATCAAAGTGCAATTCTAGCAACCATAACCAAATATTAACCCCTTTTGGGATTTTGATATGACCAAGCTTCAGGTTATGCAAGACCTGCCTTGAAACAAATGCCGTTACAAGGTTCAGTCGCAACACCTCTAGAACCTCCATTCTTAACTGCACAAATTGAATGAAGTCTTGGCTAGGAGTTATAACATCTAATATTTTTCATGGTAACTGATCACTAACTCTCTAATTACATACTGCTTTCATCTGATGAAGCATATCGAATTTCAGGACGCCATCCTTGCACACTTCTAAAACTCAACATGTATGCGAGTTTGCCATTCAGGATGTGAAGCCAACAACATTAGAGCCCATATGGCGGCAACGGCAATAACTTCAGAGACAGGGATGCAAATGTCCTTGCAGTTGTCGACAATGAACTGATCAGGTGTGGATGGCCTAAGATCACCATTCTTGGAACCTTCGATGATCACTTGCAACAAGTCTTTAGAAGCAGACTCGAAGTGCTTCGTTACGATGTCCATAATTGTTGAATGAATCTCCTTATTAAGCCTCCAAATCTCTCTATTATTTTCAATGGGAAAATATTTGATATGTGAAAAAGGAGAACCGGTTTGAGCATTGAAAGAGATGCTTCACCTCAATTTGCTATAGAAACAAAAATATAGTTAGGAAGAACATAACTGTAGAAAGGGACACCACTAAGTATTGTCGGTGAGCTCATTGCTAGACTAAGAGCTAGATATTTTGGAAATATTTCCATGCCCGTCTGCCATTCATCCCCGAACACCACATTTGAAATGATATACGGGGTGTACCTTCTAACATAGTAATCAACTCTAATGTCTGCGATCCCACCATTAGTTTCAATTATTTTCCCCCATGGTTTCACCAGTGCGTTGCGGACTCCACCATGAGCTCCAGCATGTCCTATAAGCAGAAGTTTCATAGAATTACCTCTAATATAAGTATTTGGAAGGGACTTTTGAGCACCAGCTAAGAGGATAAACACCTTAGATAACAATTTCATCTAAACCTCTCAAAAGTTTAATTTTTCACCACTTTGACATGTACCTTGACCTTGTCCACAAAAAGATGGGGCGCAATAGTCTTCCTCTGATGAGACCAAACTGCGCCGTTTGTAGTGATAAGGCCCTTGCCTAGCAAAGCTCCTCAATCTTTCTGTGGGTAAGTAGGTTTCCCCATATCCAACCACATGAAGCAGTTTATTTCTCTTACGAAATCATTGTTAGCTGCATACAAGAACTGTGAACTCCCAAGTGCAAACAAGAATGATTGTCCTTTGGAGGTCAATGCCCAAATCATGTTTGTCAAGTGGATAAAACACTAGCTTAAAAAATAAGAGAATAAAACCAAGGACAAGAGGATTATGAGCAGCATTTTCA
>NW_018397257.1:10262384-10263188 GCF_002168275.2 Theobroma umbraticum
CGCACAAAGCACCATGATAGCACAACGAAGTTGTGATAATAGACACACAACAACAGAAATAAGTAATCAAGAAAAGAAAACGCTGAAGATGAATAACTGTAGCAGCCGTAGCAGACAACAGTAATAACAAACACAAATATAATAATAACAAGTAACCTGTGATCGATGCATTAATGAAATTTAAACATCAGCTGGACATCATTTATAATTTGAATGGTTTTTAGCAACTTTTAATGTCAAATGCTAAATCCTTAAGTTTTGTTTTAACAGTTGTTATATAAGCTGATAAAGATATAAGGTCTAGTTGACTGATACCGTATTGTTTAGTCCACAGCTTAAAATAAGGGAACAGTTGCAGTAGACTATGATGTCCTTTCATGTTTTCATCATTGGACTGATTGGGAGCCAAAGGAAGCATCTTCTTCATTTGAGGAATGTTCCCCAACAAGAACGAAGGTAAAGGACCTTGGATCCCTTGCCTTCTGAGAATTAGTCGACGGCTTTCTCCATTGAGCCAAAGAACATGAAAGAGATAGATACGCAAGCTCCAAATCCCCAAGACGGAAGAAAAGGTAGCAATATTGTAGAAATCCATCGGGCTGGTAGATTGGCTTTGGATGCTTGCAATAGTTTATATGCGTGACGAGTAGATCTGTCAAAATGTGCTTGGCCCATCGGGTCAGTTCATTTTTTTTAAATATGGGACGAGCCGAGTTTAAAAATTTAAGCTCATATTAAAACCGAGCCTAAATGGGTTAGCCCGTTTAGGCCCGAGGGCTGACCCGGGTTGGTACGGGCCAGCCC
>NW_018397257.1:10263288-10275238 GCF_002168275.2 Theobroma umbraticum
GGGCTGGCTCGGCCCTGCCCATATTTTTTCAGCCCACAAGGGCTAGGGCCGGGCTGGGCTGGGCAGGCCCATATTGACAAGTCTAGTGACGAGCATTGCAAGCCAATCACATGCACTTCTTTAATTTTTTTTTTAATTGAGAAAAGGGAGATTTAAAAAATAGGAGTGCACTTATTTAATTTTGTTGGATAAAGACATTTTTCGAATTCCATCAAGGAGTAGATAAAAACATTGGCTTAACCTTGTTGCCCTAGGCACTCTTCATTACTTCAAGTACTTAGATAGACTAAGGCCAACAGGAATGAAGCACATTGGCTTAAGCACTCTTCATTACTTCAAGTTCTTATATATTTTGACCCAAATTTTAATTGAAAATCAATTTATATTTTCATGAAAATTATTGCTTGTCAATTATTCAATGGTTGAGTTTATTTAAGATGTAAATATAGGGTTATCAACGGGTATGGTATCCATTAATTTTGAGATATCTGAACTTTAACCTCATAAGAAATAAAGTATCCAAATCCTATTAACTACACAAATTTTTTTTAAAATTACTACTTTAACCCTAATCCTAATACATCTCCACCACTCTATAATTACCCTAATCCTAATGCATTCCCACTAACCTATAATTATCCTAACCCGTTTAAAACCTCAATTATGTAAAAAAAATTATTAAAATGCTCTTTATTGATACCCAATTACTCGAACCATAATCTGTACCAGTATCCATATATAATAATATTTGTCCTACATATTCTATATAATTTATTAATAATTAAATTAATAAAAACACATATATAATAAAATTTAAATTTGAATAATCCAAAACAAATATCTCAAACATAATTAATAATTTTATAAGTTATAATTTTTGTATGTTAATGCAAAATGAAAAGTAAATATATTTATATTTAAAGCGTATATATACTAAAAGTATTTGCATATCTATATAATAGTAATTTTATTTCTTATAAATGAATCCAATATATATAAAGTACTATTGATTCCATATATTTTTTATGATAATAAAATATTTCTTATTCATTAATATCTAACTTTATTATTTAAGTTTGTAGGATATAGTTTAATTCTCTTAACAAATCTATTAATTAAAGGCAAATCAATATCCTTGCTAAATTTAATCAGGAGTTAATCAGTTAAAGAAAGAAAGAAGAAAATGATTAGTGAAGTCAAAACTTTAGTAATTGATTAACATGAAGCCTTAACCAATTAAAGTATAATAGGGCGCTAGGTAAAAGCAAGACAAAAAAGTTGTAATAAGTTAGTGTCAGACTTAACTGATTAAGAAGGTGCTGGAAGTTATAAATAGAGGCATGCAAATTTATTAAGGAATTGGGCTAATCAATTAGAATACAAGATCTTAGTACTTTCAAGCGTCAAAATCAAATTTGAAAAAATGTTGACTGTTGAAGAAAGCCAAAATAGAAAAATTCACAGCCAACATGAAGAAATTCAAAATTCAAAAATTTTTAGTTGATTAAAGCTGATTTTAATCGGTTAAGAGTGAATGAAGTGAAACCTTAACCAAATAAAAAAAGAGCAAACCAATTAAAGGAAAACTACTGTGTAGAGAAATATGAAATAGAAAATTTTTAATCGGTTTGAGCCTTCTCTAATCAATTAACATAGTGTAAACAGCTACAAGATAGTGCAAGGTTGAGAAGTTGTAATCAGTTAAAGCCTGCTTGTAACCAATTAACTAAACTCTGTCTGCCTATTTAAATTTAATCATTAGAAAATAAAATAACGTCTAGAATGATATCAAAGTTGTTTCTAACGACTAGAATTTATCTCGAATAGCAAAATTTGTCTCTCCAAGTATAAAAAAAAGCTTCAACGGTTAAAGAAGAAAAAGGTTAAAGTACCAAGAGCCATCTTAAACCAAAAGCCAAAGAACCTTCATAAAAAACATTTGTTCATCATTCTTACTCTTAAAAAAATGTTGGAGCTTGATTGTAATCTTTTTAGATCTGTAAAAGTAATCAGTTGTACTTTTTTTTCTTGACAAATTAAAGTATGGGAAGCACTCTAAAGGTTATTGAAAAGGATTAGAGCTTTGGTTAAAAGCTCACCTTGTAAAGGCTTGGTAGAAACTGTTAATTTCATTGTTATAGTGAAATTGGGTTGAAAATCTTAGATTAGAAGATCAACGTAATGGATGTAGGTGAAGGGACCGAACTATTATAAATACGTGTGCATTGTCCACTTTTTTTTACCCTTTTTTACTTGGTGTCTTTTAACTATAATAAGTTTTAAATCTTCCTTCCTCTAATTGATTAGGATCTCTATAGCTGAAAATGTTTAACTTTAAAATTTTTAGTGCTATTCACCTCCTCTAGCACATTAACAAGACCAACAAGTGCATATGTTAAAAAACATTACAAGTTAATTAATAATCATAGTTTCATTAATTAATTTAATTAAATATATGAGTTTGTCCTTAATTACATGAAATTAAAAGAAATAACTAGGTTTCAAAACTATTATAATATATGAGTCTTAAAACTCAGCCATTTGACAAAAAAAAAGTCGATATCAATATTTTTTGTTTAGGTGCAATTGACCACTTAATTGAATTTATTTTCCTAATGAGATCTTAGGCTTCACTTAAGTTCATTAAAAAAATAGATTCCGATCTACGAAACTGATTAGGTTCGGAAGTACAATTATGTGTGAAAAAGAGATTAGCATCTTCACAATGCCCATTCAAAATGGTACCTAATTAATTATGCGTTTTCTTTTTATCTTTAATAAATTAATTTTATTTCGATATTCTAGTTTATTTTCCTTAATTATTTCTTCAATTTATTATAATAAAATGTCCTTTAACATTGAAAATTCTTCCTAAATTTCCCAACCTCTTTGGTAAAATTTAAAAAGATGTTCTTACCTAAAAATTTTCAAGAAAATTATCCCTTATAACATTCTTGAAATTCCATCATTAGAGAACTTCCATTTATTTTATATTAAACATTCATTATATTTTTACAAAATCTAAATTATTTATTTATCTATGTTCTTATTAATTACTTATAAAAATAAACCTTTTGGTGAAAATATTTATGAGATCCCCCCCCCCCCACCCAAAACCCTTATGGTCCTATAATTATTTTTACTTTGAAAATTTTAAGAAAAATTGCCCCTTGCAACTTCCCTTAAAAATTCCATTTAAAAAATTTATTTTTAAATAACTACAAACCTTTATTATTTTATAATTTTTAATCTACCAATTATGGTCGTAAGAATTTTATCTTAACCTAATTATGACCTAAAACAAAATTTTATTTTTATTATATTAACAAAATAAAATAAATAAATAAAAGGAGAATCATGAATGTTTAAGCCCATACCTAGTAAGTGGACTAAATAATTAAATGGGAATGAGCTTTGTCAAGTGGGCTGCAATCAAATATCCAAGGATCCAAGCGAGATAGGTTTGGACAGCTTACCAATCTAAAAACCCAAGAAGCAGGACTAATAAATGAGCTTACTCAAAAGTGGTTGTGGCAACCAACCCAAACTTCAAATGCTCCGTTATCAAAATTACGTCGTTTTACTAAGGTATAAAATCCAATTCAAAAAAGACCTAAGGCATTGTTTTCAAATTTTTCCCCCTCTAATGCTGATACTCTCCCTCTCGCTCTCTAAAAAAAAACTCTTTTCTTTAGATTTATAATGTCTACAAATAAATAATTTTATGTAAATGAACTTATACTATTATAAATAAATAAGTTAAGTCCCAAAAAAATATAATGTCTACAAATACTATTATAATCTTACAACTTATCTTTAGATTTATATATTATAAGTTTATGTAAATGAACCTAATATATATAAAGTATATATATTGAAAGACTTTACAAATTAATTAATAATTATAGTTTCTTGAATTAATTTAATTAACTATATGGGATTGTCATTAATTATATGAAATTCAAAAAAATAACTTGGTTTCGAAACTATTCTAGTCTCATAACTTCTCTTTAGATTTATATATTATAAGTTTATATAAACAAAGGTATACATATTATAATTAATAATTTTATAAAATATAATTTTGGTAATGTTAATACGAAATAGAAAGTCAATATGTTTATATTTAAAGTATATATATACTAAGAGTATTTTATATGTATATAATAGTAATTATATTTCTCATAAATTAACACAATATATAAACTATATATATTAAAAGACATTACAAGTTAATTAACTATTACAGTTTCATAAATTAATTTAATTAACTATATGAGTTTGTTCTTAATTATATGAAATTAAAAAAAATAACTTGATTTCAAAACTATTCTAATCTCAAAAAGCTCTCTTTAAGTATATATATTATAAGTTTATATAAACAATAGTGTATATATATATATTATACTTAATAATTTTATAAATTATAATTTTTGTAATGTTAACAAAAAATAAAAAGTACATATATTTATATTAAAAGCGGTATATGTATTATAATTAATAATTTTATAAGTTATCATTTTTATAATGTTAATATAAAATAAAAAATAAATATATTTATATTAAAAGTATATATATAATAGTAATTATATTCTTTTGTAATATAATATAATATTCATATTATTTAAACATAATTAATTATCTAATAATTTTTTAATTTAAATATATTTATATCATCACGTTAATAATTTGAGTAACTATACTTTTCATATATTTGTTAGTTTTTAACAAAAGCAATTGTTTACAATGTTGGTAAAAATTATACATTTTTAATTTAATTATTTAAATACTAAAAAATATATATAAATAGTAATTAAGTTCAGGTTGCCAGTATCCAAGAGGTGGTACTCGAATCCTACCTGAACCTGATACGAGTAATGAAATCATTACCTGAATCCGTTTTAAACCCAATTATAAGATATTCTAACTCTCTATAATCGGGTTGAATATCCATGGGTACCTTGTAACAAGATACTTATTGCCATCTTTATATAAATATGGAAGAGTTTTTACTAAACATAAAGTATTGGTGAAGCTTTTATAATTTTTATATGATCTTTATGTTGCTGATGAGTTTTTTGTGAGAATTTCAGATAATTGTGAAAATGTAAATAAAAGCGAGAAAATATTATAATGAATTTTTCACTCTTTGTAAATTTGAATAATAAATATTATCTTGATACTAAATACATTTCTTTTTAAACATTTCGTGATAAACAATATAAAATAATTAAGCCAGTTGGCCAAACCAAGCCTGTCCCCCTTTCGTTATATGAAGCAGCATATGCAAGATCCGCTTGAGTATAATGTATATAATATTAAATTACTTCAGAGTTGAACTTAAAATCAATTTAATATTTATCAATCTAATTAACTACAAAGGAAAATTAAAGTCAATGAGCACTTATCTTAAGAATTCTCCACCTAAGTGATCGACATATGCTTTTAAATGTTTGGGAGTTAGGTTTATTTCAAGACTCGAAGTTATTATTTGTTTTTAAGTATAATCTCTACACTTATAATTAATTTTTCTCTTTCATGAATTTAAGTAATGAATATCGAACAACACTAAATGCCATCTCTATATTAATTAGACTTCTACTTAAAAATCTTGATATAAACAATATGCATGGAATAGTTAGGCCAATTAGCCAAACCAAACCTCCCTTATTCTGTTTGATGTAGCAGCATATGTATTATCAGCTTGAGTATAAAATATATAAATTAAATTTATAGGTAGAGGGATTTTGAAATTAAAATAATTTAATGTTGCATACATGTATTAATTAAGATAATAGGAAGGTCAAAAAAACTATTAATAAGATATTTTTTTTTAAAAAAAAGTAACTATTAATAAGACATAGGCAGCTAAAATGATAGACGCAAAAGGAAGTTATAGGCATTTCTAGTTATTCAGGGATACAGAATTTCACTCTCTTTCACTAGGAATGTTAAGTAAATTAAGGTAAATTTGATGGGGATTTGATTATCAACAAATGACATTATATGTAAGGTAAAATGCCCTAACTCTTTTAAGTTTTGATTGAAATTATACCAAAGATTCATTAATTTTTAAAATAGACACTTCGTCTTAAGACTATAAATACTGTTAACAGAAATAATAAAAAGACTAAAATACTCTTTCTTTTTTATTACTTTCAAAATTATTATTATCTTTTTAAAAAAATAAAAAAATAAGAAGCACCAATCGGTACAGCTCCTTAAGAATGGGGAGCACCGGTCGAAGGGGAGCACTGATTGATGCTCCCCAAAGGAAGGGAGCACTGGTGCTCCCTTAGGGAGCCCGATCGGGGCTCTCTAGGGGAGCTATGATGCTCCTCAATAGGGGGCTTTTTTTAATTAATAAGAAAATAATAAAAAATAAAAAATTATATAATTATAATTATAAAAATTAATCAATGGTAAAATTATCTTTTTAAAGCGATTGACAAAAATACTAACAGTTGACTGATAGCTAAACCTACATGTTCAACAGAAATATTTTTTTAAAGTGGAGTGTCTAGTTCGAAAACTAATGAATTTTCATATAATTTCGATCAAAACTTAAAAGAGTTAAAGTATTTTACCCTTATCTATAATGTAGGCCATCAACTCAAAATTGCAAATATTGAATTGTTTCAACATATTTGGTTTGGACTTTTGACTACTTGGGACAGTCTTGTTAAGTTGAGAGTGATGGAGACAGTTAACAAAATTTTGAAATACTTTAATATAATATAATAAAATTTAAAATTTTAAGATAAATTTTAATTGGCCTCATTGAATTGGAAAAATATTAGTTCTCTTATATTAAAACCTTTCAGAGTTTTTTTTTTCCAAAAAAGTGCTTTTATAGTTAGGGTTATTGAAAGTATAAAAAAACTCCAAAATGATATAGTTTTGAAAAAAAATAAAAAAAATAAAAGTAAAAAATAATTAAACGTAAGAATTTAAGTGGAGCGGTAAAGACATGTTTTGGAGAAAAAAAGAGACATATGGCAACCTCTTGACATATAGCGTTAGTGTGTTGAAGTGACGTGATAGTACCAGATGAGCAAATAAATGATTTGGTTCATTATACTTAATGATCAAATAGATTAAAATTGTTTAAAAATTTGACCAAACATAATAGAAAATCAAACTAACTAAATATAGAATTGGCTCGATCGGTTGGATTTTAGATCAATAGATCAAAACCTTGTTATTTTTTTTACAAATTACAATATTAAAACATATAAACTTCATCAATTATTACAAAATATAAAAAAAATATACATTTGGTCCTTCACTTACACTTGGCAAAAGCTTTATATACTTTCCACCCACACATAAGTTCGAGTCCTTATATCAACAAAAGTTTGAACATTTTATATTTTTCTAATAAAATAATAATTACTAGTAATAATAAATTTGAATATATTTATATTAAACTTTAGTATATAATGAATAATTATTAACAATAATTTCTTTAGATATTCATAATATATTAGACGTTACTTTATAATATAATATATTTAATATTATTAAACTGTAAACAAAATCAATATTATTTTGTTCCTTATTTATAATATATGGTTTATTAATTATTAACTAAATTTATTATTTTGTAAAATATTAATGACTTATTTATAATAAGTATAAGTAATATGTTAATTTTGTATAATATATTTTTATATGTATTACTTTAGTTTATATATATATATATATATGAAATGAAGGACACAATTTATATGTTATAATGTTTTATATTAAAGTTTATATAAATAATAATTAATTATACACAATATGTTATAAACACTAAAATGATAACTAAAAGAGTTATTAAATGTAATAATATAAATAAAATCTATTATAGATTATAGTAATACTTATGTATAAATTAAATATATGTATATGTATAATAAATTACTTTATTTTATATAGATATATAAAATTAATGACACAACTTATATGTTATAATATTTTATATTAAAGTTTGTATAAATAATAACTAATTATAAGCAATATCTTATAAAAACTAAAGTAATAACTAATAAAGTTATTAAGTGTTATCATATAAATAAAGTTTGTTATAAGTTATAATAATGCTTATGTATAAATTAAATATAAGTGTATATAATATATTTTTACAATTACTTATATATTCATAATATTTTATTTTATAAAACATTACTAAAGTGTAATAATTATAACATATTAATATGTAATATATTTACTATCATATATTATAATATTAACATATAAGTTATATCATTTAAAATATATAACCTGTAATTTCATATTAACACGGGTTATAATTAAATAAATATATATGCTTAATATTAAATTGCTATGATTATGATTTGTGTACGTACATATAATGAGTTAATATATTTTAAGTATATTGTTAATTAAGTTTACTATCAATTTTTCTTAATATATATAAAAAATGCTATATATATTAATATAATATATATATAATTAGTTTTATTTTTTGAGTGGATTCATCCAAAAATTTTAAAATCGATAATCGATCAAAAAATCAATTAGATCAAACATTTTGATCCAATTAACCCAATAGACTAATTAGATCTAATTGTTTTATTCAAATCTCATTTGGTTTAAGTAGATAATTGATCTGATTTGATTTTACTCATACTGCCATGCCAACAACCCAAACTCACCTCATATGTCACATTAGCCTTTGGTGTTATATCAACATTAAGGTCAATATCATAATAATTAATTTAGATGAAAAATATTAAAAAAATTAAACACGTTTTTTAATAGAGATACTAAATTAAAAAAACCGACTTCTCAAATATTTGACCATTTTATTATTCATCCAAATTGGAGAAAGCAGGTGGGAACCAGTGCAAAGAGAGCAGACCCAACGAAAATCTGTCTGCCTCATCAAAGTCTCTACAATAACAACACCTCAATGCAAAACACACCGCCTGCCCATGCCTTGCAAGTGTAACAGTAAATGGCATCTGGGTTCTGCACCTAATAACTCAAATGAACATAAAAAGATCAATGTATTGTCAATACATCAAGGCAGCAATAATAAATAGCAACTCAGCACAGCAACTTAATAACCAAAGTGCACATCAAAGCATTACATAACATGCATTGCTCAAAGAAAGAGTGGTAGCTCAAAATAACAGAAAGATGAGGAGCTCGAGATTTCAGCTGCCAATCATGAATTTGGGGAGCGTAGACATAATGAAACCCAGATCACTACTTGTAGATGCCACCAAACAGAGGTGAGAAGTGCGAACCCATGTGTATAGCTGCCAGTGATAAGCTCAAAAAATAGATAAAGTGAAATGTTTTGATATAGTATAATAATATTTTAAGATTTTAGGGAAAAGTTTAATTTGCCTCATTAAATTGGAAAAAAAATTGTTTTTCACATTTTAAAAACAAATTGGAGAATTTTAAAAATATGTTTATGAACAAACAAATAATGAAAATACAAAGAAATCCTCATTGAATTTTCGATTCTTCACTTTTGTTCTTGTATCTAAGTGTTTAATTTCCATTGCATTTTCCTTTAGAACGCAAAAGCAATGGTTAAATTGATAACTAAAAAGAATTTATACAACTTGAATATGTGCCTAATATGTACGTCATTGCCATTAAAAAAATTTATATAAAGTAAGCTCTTTAGATTTTATAGTTTGATAAAACTTGTCAAAATTGTCTTTTTATCTTTATAAAATTAAACATAATTATTCTTCAATAATTATACTCCTAGCTATAGGTCAACGATTTTGAGTGCCAATTAGAGATAAAAGAGGCACAAATATAGCACGTGAGAATACGAAAATTTAAGGGAACAAATGAACAGATACCAAATTTGTTGTTCCGTTGCCTTCAAATGATTAATCCACCGACTTTCAGTCTTAACCCAGAAAACACACTACACTAAAGATGCATAAGCAAGCTCCAAATAAGAAAGAATATAACAAGAGTGAACAATTTAACATATAATGGGGGAAAGGCACCATTAGTTTAGTTGGCAGCTAATGCTAAGCTAAGAAAGTTTACAGTAGAGAATTGAACAACAACTGGTTGTTTTGGAATTTGATTAGATGCCAAACCTTCTATAAAAACTGGTCGTGAGCTTAACTAGAATAGATATAATGCAATTTGGAGAACCCGTTAAGGCATTAACAAGCTAAAATTTAAGAGTCTAATGGTAGATTATTTTGACTCTAGCATAAGTAGTTTTAAGTCATAAAAAATAGCTAGATTAAAAATTCTAATTAACAAGAAATTGCTGCATTATAGTCTGCTTTTCAATCATTATCAAGCCTTGCTTCACGTATGGTTTAAAACCAAAAGACAGATACAGTGTGCCCCACTTTAATTTTAAGCAACTATGACAATCATTTATCCTTGCCATCATCATGTTTGTGAAGTGGATAAAGCACTTGCTTAAAAAAATAAGAGAATAAAACCAAGGACCAGAGGATTATGAGCAGCATTTCCATATCACAATTCGCACAAAGCACCATGATAGCACAATGAAGTTGTGATAATAGGCATACAACAACAGAAACAAGCAATCAAGAAGAAGAAAACAATAGGGATATATGAACAACTGCAGCAGCCGCAGTAGACAGCAGTAATAACAAACACAATTGTAACAATAAGAAGTAACCTGTGATCGAGGCATTAATGAAATTTAAACATCATATTGACATCATTTGTAAAAAATTCAAAATAAAGAAACATCTATGATGAAAATAAAGATAAAGATATTCATTATATAATATTTTTTAGCGATATCACATCTGTATTAAGAGAGGATTTTTGTTAAGTTGAACTATGTGTTAATATTTTTTGCTTTCAAAAAAGTATATTAATGCTTTTCTCCCAACAAGAAAGAAGAGGTGTTGAAATATATATTAATAGAGTAATGTGTTATAACACCAGTGCATGTAAAAAAAAAAAAACTCTTTTGAGTAGTTGAATAAAAAGCCAAAATTATACTTTACCTGCCTTTCACCTAGAAGGAAGTACAAAAAGGTCCGGAAAAGAAAATTGAAAAAAGATGTCGCATCAAGTTCCACGCACGGTAACCTTATTGTTTTTCTTCAATTGTTTTTACCCTTACTCCGAATGCTGTTAAGTTACGTTTGGTATCAAGGAAGTTAAGCACATTTTTTATAATGTGTTTAATTAAATTATATTATAGTGTTTATTTTATAATAGACCATTGCGATGTAAGATTGTAATACAATCACATTACAGTCAAGGGATGTAATGTAATTGTAGTCTAAAACTAATACAATAACATTACATTGCACTCTGTAATGTTCTTAAAGATAATTTTACTCTTCAACTTTATTACCTTATTCAAAATATTTTATACTATTATAATTAAAATAAAATATATAATATAAGAATCAAAAATTAAAATAAAATAAAATATAAAAAATTAAAATTTATATAATATAAGTAAAACAAATTAAAATAAAATATATAATATAAAAAATATATTAAAGAAATAAAAATAAAATATATAAGATTATAATAATAAATAAAAATAAAATATATGACATTAAAAATATATTTAAAAGATGATATTATTTAAAAATTAATAATAAAAAATATAAATATATTAAAAATAAAATATATAAGATTATAATAATAAATGAAAATAAAATATATGACATTAAAAATATATTTAAGAGATGATATTATATAAAAATTAATAATAAAAAATATAAATATATTAAACTTGTATTTTAATAACTAAGGGTAATTTTGAAAATTAATATTATATTCCCAGCAAAGTACTTGTAAACCAAACGCTGTAATGTTATTTTTCGTGCATTTTAATCATTATTTTGCTTGCATACCAAACACTGTAATGTTATTTTTCCTGCAATCACATTACTTGTAATCACATTACATTGTAAAGTACCAAATGCCACCTTAGTATTTTGAGATCAAATTG
>NW_018397257.1:10275248-10298197 GCF_002168275.2 Theobroma umbraticum
TGCCATCATTTTGTTGTGAATGACAAAGCGTGAAGAACATGGCTCGAGGAGCAACCATGCTATTGATAGTACCAGACTGTCTTTTCTTCTTTTTTTGTATTGGGCTGTCAAGCCGACCTAACTTATATGTGAGCTGTCATTGGCTAAATATAGGTGTTGTTACATCTTTTATTTCTGTATTATAAATCAAGTGTAGTATACATGAAAAAAAGACAATGAAAACCTCATGTTCCCCTCTGTTTTGTTCATCTCCCTTGTCAAACATCTCTCTTGTATAACCTCTTTTAGTATTTTGAGATCAAATTGAAGAAACTTTTGCCATCATTTTGTTGTGAATGACAAAACGTGAAGAACATGGCTCGAGGAGCAACCATGCTATTGATAGTACCAGACTATCTTTTTTTCTTTTTTTGTATTGGCTTGTCAAGCCGACCTAACTTATATGTGAGCTATCATTGGCTAAATATAGGTGTTGTTACATCTTTTATTTTCTGTATATTAAAATCAAGTTGTAGTATACATGAAAAAAAAGACAATGAAAACCGTGCATGTTCCCCTCTGTTTTGTTCATCTCCCTTGTCAAATATCTCTCTCTGTATAACCCTTGGTTGCATTTGGTATGAGGGAAGTGGGAACACATTCCCTACAATGTGTCTAATTAAATTACATTACCGTGTTTGTTTTGTAACAGACCATTGTAATGTAAGATTACAATACAATCACGTTACAACCAAGGGATGTAATGTGATTGCAGTCCAAAACCAATACAATCACATTATATTGCATTCTACAATATTCTTAAAGATAATTTTACTCTTCAACTTTTTTACCTTATTAAAAATATTTTATAATGTTATAATAAAAATAAAATATATAATATAAGAATCAAAAATTAAAATAAAATAAAATAAAATAATTAACATTTATATAATATAGATAAAACAAATTAAAATAAAATATATAATATAAAAAATATATTAAAGAAATGAAAATAAAATATATAAAATTATAATAATAAATAAAAATAAAATATATGACATTAAAAATATATTTAAGATATGATATTATATAAAAATTAATAATATAAATATAAATATATTAAAAATAAAATATAAAATATTATAATAATAAATAAAAATAAAATATATGACATTAAAAATATATTTAAGATATGATATTATATAAAAATTAATAATAAAAAATATAAATATATTAAGCTTGTATTTTAATAATTAAAGATAATTTGAAAATTAACATTACATTCCCAGTAAAGTACTTATAAACTAAAGACTACAATGTTATCTTTTCTGCATTTTAATCATTATTTTGTTTATATACCAAACACTGTAATGTTATTTTCCCTGTAATTACATTGCTTGCAATCACGTTATTTACAATCATATTATCTGTAATCACATTGCACGTATTAGTGTTAGTTTAGACATTTCTAACGCCGTTAAACGCATAAATTAATATTTAAAAGACAAAGGACAGGTGGTAAAAAGTTATAAAAGGAGCGGGAAAGTGGGGCACGGGAGGGGCATTTATAGTATGCATCCAATCATAATTAAGCATTGCTTCACTTCCGGTTTAAAACCGAAAAACAGATACAATATGGCCCACTTGTAAGCAACAGTGACAATCATTTATTCTAGCCATAATCATTAACTTACTCTAGTGGCGTAGTTAATAATCAATATCTTGGATGGGGACTACTTTAATCATATCTTTTGAACAAGAAGATTTACTCCAAATTCAGGCTCTATCAGCAAAGCATATTGAGGTGAGTGGCGATAGCTGGGAGAGATGGTGAGACTGAAGGTAGACAGAATGATAGCGAACAACACCTGAAGTTCTGCCATGGCAAGGCTCTGTCCAGGACAAACTCGAGCCCCTACACCAAAAGGTATGTAGGCTTGAGAGGATCTGCAAGCTCTGGAAATGCCATGAGCAAACCTCTCAGGATTGAACTTTTCCGCATCAGGTCCCCAAAATCTAGGATCAAAGTGCAATTCTAGCAACCACAACCAAATATTAACCCCTTTTGGAATTTCGATGTGATCAAGCTTCAGGTTTTGCAAGGCCTGCCTTGAAACAAATGCCGTTACAGGGTACAGTCGCAACACCTCTAGAACCACCATTCTTAACTGTGCAAAGTGAATGAAATTTTGGTTAGAAGTTAAAACATCTAATATTTTTTATGGTAATTGATCACTAACTGTCTGATTACATACTGCTTTCATCTTGTGGAGCATATTAAAATTCAAGATGCCATCCTTGCACACTTCTAAAACCTCAACACGAATACGAGTTTGCCATTCAGGATGTGAAGCCAACAACATTAGACCCCATATGGCGGCAACAGCAGTAACTTCAGAGGCCGGGATGCAAATGTCCTTGCAGTTGTCGACTATGAACTGATCAGGTGTGGATGGCCCAAGATCACCATTCTTGGAACCTTCGATGATCACTTGCAACAAATCTTTAGAAGCAGACTCGGTGTGCTTCTTTACGATGTCCATAATAGTTGAATGAATCTCCTTCGTAAGCCTCCAAATCTCTCTATTATTTTCAGTGGGAAGATATCTGATACGTGAAAAAAGAGAACCAGTTTGAGCATTGAAAGAGATGTTTCACCTCGATTTGCTATAGAAGCAGCAAATATACGCCAGGATGAAACAAAAATACAGTGAGGAAGAACATACCTGTAGAAAGGGACACCACTAAGTATTGTCGGTGAGCTCATCGCTTTAATAAGAGCTAGAGATTTTGGAAACATTTCCATGCCCGTCTGCCATTCATCCCCAAACACCACATTTGAAATGATATATGAGGTGTACTTTCTCACATAATCATCGACTCTGATGTCTGCGATCCCACCATTAGCGTCGATTATATTCCCCCATGATTTCATCAGTGCCTCGCCGGAGTCCACCATGAGCTTCAGCATGTCCTAGAAGCAGAAGTTTCTTAGAATTATCTCCAAAATATGTATCTGGAAGAGACTTCTTATCACCAGCTAGGAAGATAAACATCTTAGATAACAATATCGTCTAAACCTCTACAAAGTTTAATTTTTGACCACTTTGACATATACCTTGACCTTGTCCACAAAAAGATGGGGCGCAATAGTCTTCCTCTGATGGGACCAAACGGTACCATTTGTTGTGATAAGGCCCTTGCCTAGCAAAGCTCCTCGATCTTTTTGTAGGTAAGCAGGTTTCCCCATATCCAACGATGTGAAGCAGTTTATTTCTCTTACAAAATTGTTGTCAGCTACGTATAGGAACTGTGACCTCCCAAGTGCAAATAAGAACGATTGCCCTGTGAAGACAATGCTAAAACCATGTTTGTCAAGTCAACAAAGCAATAGCTTAAAAAATAAGAGAATAAAACCAAGGACAAGAGGATTAGGAGCATTTCGTAGCACAGTTCTCTCAAAGCACCATGATAGCACTGCGAAGTTGTGATAATAGGCACACAACAACAAAGACAACTGCAACAGTAGCAATCAAGAAGAAGAAAACGATGAGGATACAACTGCGGCAGCCGCAGCAGACAGCAATAATTACAATCACAATAATAACAATCAAAAATAACCTGTGATCAACGCATTAAAAACATTTAAAGATCGGCTTGTCATCATCTATGATTTGAATGTCGTGGTTTTAGCAACTTTTAATCTCAAATGCTAAATTCTTAATAAGGTGATAAACATATGAGATCTCGTTGACTAATACCGTATTGTTTAGTCCACAGCTTAAAATAAGGGAACAGTTGCATTAGACTATGATGTCCCTCCATGTTTTCATCGTTGGACTGATTGGGAGATAAAGGAAGCATCTGCTTCATTTGAGGAATGTTCCCTAAAAGGAAAGAAGGTAAGGGACCTGCGATCCCTTGCCTTCTGAGAATCACCCGAGTACGTTCTCCATTGAGCCAGAGAACATGAAAGAGATAGATAAGAAAGCTACAAATCCCCAAGACAGAAAAAAAGGCAGCTATGTTGTAGAAATCCATCGGGTTGGTTGATTGGCTTTCCATGCTTACAACATTTTATATGCATGACGAGCTTTGCAAGCCCACCACTTGCACCTGTTTGATTGGATAGTTAAAATTTGGATAAAAACAAAAAAGTTTTCTGAATTCCATCAAGGAACTGATGAAAACATGGAAACACGTGGGAAATTTTTTATGGTCAAAGCATTCTTCACGTTTCAAGTTCTTAGATATTGACCACAATGTTACTTCAAGTTCTTCGATAGGATAAGGGCAACACTGGCTTAAGCACCCTTCATTACTTCAAGTTCTTAAACAATGGGCCCAAAGTTTAATTGGAAATCAATTTAGATTCCAGGAAAACTTTAGTACTTGTCAATTATTTGGTGATTAAGTTTATTTAAAATGTAAATATACATAACAATAAGAGTTTTTAATGAATAAGAATTATGGGTAAAGGCTCTATAATTTTTATATAATTTCTATGTTGGAGATGAATTTTCAGTGAAAATTTTACATAATTGTAAAGATGTAAATAAGAGTGTGGATATGCTAAGTTACATGAAAAAAAGAGTATTTCATGAGCTTAAACGTTACAAAATTAGGTTTGTTTCGAGTTTATTATTAGTTTTTAAATATTTTATATTCTTTGTAATCTTTTAAGTTTATAATAAAAAAACTTCAGTGAATTTAGGTGATAACTAATGAATCACTTTAAATATTATCTGGATATTAAATACAATTTTACTTAAAAATCTTGACATAAACAAAATAGAATACTTAAACCCATTAGTCAAACCAAACCTGCCCCAGCTACCCCCTTCCCTTATATGTAGCGGCATGTACAGGCCTAAATTGAGAATTAAAATATATGAATTAACTTAATTGTAGATAAAGGTAGAGGGATTTTGAAATTCAACTTACACAGTATTATAGGAAAGTCAATAAAATAATTGATTAGATTCACTCTCTCTCGTAATAAGCATCTAAAATGAGAGAAGTCAAAAAATGGAAAAATACGTGGGAAATGGTTTTATGTATTCAATATTCCAATTTTTCCATAAAAATAAAAATATATATTGTAGCATGCAGCAGCATATTAAAATATTACCTACATTAAATTAAGTATAAGCACGTGTACATTGATATATAAAAAAAGAAACCAGTTTAATGGGGAATTTGAGATAAAAGATTTTAGATGTTGCGAAAAAAATATTAAGTTGGGATATTATTAGATAGATTCTCATTAACATATTATTCATTATGAATTATTTGGTAATCAATTTTATTTAAAATATAAATATATTTAATGAATAAGAAATTTTTTTTATAAATATGTAATTTTATTGTTAAATACCAAAGTAAATTACATTGGACTTATTAGTACAAATAATAAAAAATAAATAAAATCCATGAATACAATAAAATAAAATAACCACTAAACAAGACATGTCCTAAGTTATCTACTTGTATAAATTTTAATAGGAAAAAATGCTTTTATTTTTAAATTTTGATCAAAATTACATGAAAATCTATTAATTTTTTAAATAAACACTTTATTTTAAAAAAATATTTTTTATTAGACATGTAAGTTATTTTTAATATATTTCCGTTATTTTTTATTAGACATGTAAGTTAAAAAAATATTTCCGTTAACTTATTAACATAATAAAAATAAAAAAATAATTTTATTTTTAATTAATTTTTATAATAATTATTATATAATTTCATTATTTTTTATTATTTATTTATTAATTAATAAAAAGGCTTCCCGAATGGAGAGTACCGGTGCTTCCCAAATGGGGAGCACAATTGGTACTCGTGAGTGAGTGCTCTTTTTTTTACATTTTTTTAATATAATAATAATTTTTTAAATTAATAAAAATAAAAAATATTTTAATCTTTTAATGATTTTTATTAAAATATTTGTATTTCGAAATGTTTATTTTTAAAATTAATATATTTAATTTCAATCAAAACTTAATAATGCAAAACCATTATTATCTCAATTACAGTAGACCACTATCCATAACAGCTGTAAAATCAAAATCTATGTTCACACTTGTCCGAATCAACCCAGATTTAATTTCAAATTCATTCGGTTTGATGGTAGAACAATCCCAAGCCAACTACTTTCCTTTTTTTTTTTTTTTTGAAAAGTAATTTCATTAAGAGAGCTTTACAAAAGAACTACCTCCTGGTAATTTACCATAACACAATCAGTCTTGCCATGACAAAATGCTTACAGCATATCCATGCCACATCAATATAAGCTTTCCTATCCATATCTCGCAACAACCGCACTCCCCATCAACAATTGACTGTACACAGAAGATATTGTCAGCATGAGCTATAATTATTAATTTTTAAAAATATTTTAAAAAGAATATTTCCACAGTGCTTGTACTCCATGCGATCTGTTTGACTGTGGCATACATCCACCAGACGTTTTTGAAATTCAGTTTTCCATCGTCATTCATGTTCAGTCCATGTACCAAATACACACAGTTTTCTCTGTTTGTTCACTCCAAGTGCACAAAATCTTAAGTTTATTGTTCATTTTTAGATATTTTGTATTCTTTATGATCTTTACGTTCATCGTTAATTTTTCCTTTTTATCCGTAAATATAAACTATAGATGCAAAACCACATTAAATATTATCTCGATATTAACTAAGTTTGTTTAAAAAAAAAAACAACATAAACATCACAGTAGTTGAAGCCAATTTTGGCCAAAACAAACCTGCCCCTTTCCCTCATGCGTAGCAGAATTAGCAAGAGCAGCTCGAGAGTATGAATATATATATATATATATATATATATATTAAATTGATTGTAGATAAGGGTGCAGGGATTTTGAAATTCAACTCTAAAGTAATTTAACGTCGCAGACAAGCATTGAGATCATAGGAAGGACTTCAAAAATATTCGTGTTCTGACTCTGTCTGTCACTTCGGACCCAAGGGGTAGTCTTCTGAAAGGGAACTGTCCCTTATAGCTAACTCAGAACAAGAGAAACCTAAATCTAGTTTAGGACTTCAAAATCCTGTCTTGCCTCTGCCATCAGTTACAACAAAAGAGCACATTCCTGCTGTTGATGATGATGATCTTCCAGAATTTGATTTTGGGACTGCGTTTGATATATCTCAAACTCCCAGAAATAAGGTTTTCGATACTGCAGAATTTCACAAGAAAGTTCTGGTTGAAGGAGTAAAGAAAATTGTTGGGGCATTGCCATTGACTTCAACTATACAGTCACTACCTTCTCCAAATAAAAGACGAGCAGAAAATTTCCGTCTTCCTGAGTTTTCATTTGACACTATTCTAAACTTGCCTCCACGAACGAAAGCTTATGAACGTGATCAGACCCCAGTGTTACCAATTTTAGAACCAAAACAGACCACCAAAAGCAGCACAACCTTTACACTTATTATCACTACCATAGTTGCACCACATAAGAACATCTTTTATGATGATGATGATGATGACATGTCGGAGTGGTGTCCACCAAAGGTCGACCTTTCGAAGCAAACTGTTTTGAATCAACAAAGGTAATGACGACTTCTATCCATCCTACTCTATCAAATTAGGAAGTCCATCTCCATCTTAGACCTACCAAAATAGGTCAGACCCATTGAGTCGATTTATTTATTATTGAAAATGAGATAAGTTGGGTTTGAAAATTTAAATTCGTATTAAAATCGAGTCTAAAAAGGTTAACCCATCTGATCAATGAGCTAAGATGGATTGGGATGGGCCAATCTTGTGGGTTAAAAAAATAATAATTTTAATTAATTTAATACTTTTATATATTTAATTATATAAAATTAATAATTTAATAACTAATGAGGTTGTTTATTTTATATATTTTCAATATCTTTAATCTTTACTTGTCAAATTAATAATTTTAATTCAGTTTAAAACTTAGTATTTCTTTTTCTTGTATGATAATAAATATTGGATAATAAATTAATAATGATTCAAATCTTAAGATATTATTGTTGTCTAAACAAAATTTAAATATTTTACTTGAGGATGAGGATTACGGAGAATATAAATAAATGTTGAAGTTTTTATTATTTAGTTATATACTTATGTTTACAAGATGATACTTTAGGCTAAAAATTGAAACTTTATTTATGTAATTTAATTATTTATTTATATTTAGTGTAATTTATTTATTTATAATATATTTTTATTATTTAATTTATAAATTAAATTATAGTATAATTTTATTTATAGAAAGTTTGTTAAGTAAACTTATAAAAATTACTTTTTGTTGAAAAAATTAGACTAATCCAACCTGACTCATAAGTTAACAAAGAGTGGGCTGAGTTAGAATTTTGATGGTAATGTAAAAAATGAACTGAATCGATCCAATTCATACTTTTTCAACTCACAAAAACTTGGGCCGGGTTGGGCCAGTCCACCTCGTATTGACACCCCTAATCTAGGCCATCCAAGTCCCTTGTCCTCACCTTTAACTGCCCAGTTGCCTATCTCTACCCAACGATCCAATTATGCAAGTTATTGTCCAATAACTGCCTCTGTCAAACCAGCACAACCAAGACAAACTGATATATATATATATATATACACACACACACACACATAGAAGACTCCAAGTTTTATGATGGGGTCCAATTCCTTTCGAGGCCACCCGTCCACCCTCTTCGATGGAGGGGCAGGGAGCGATGAAACCAGCTTTCGGAGGTCAATGTTAGATAGTTAAAGCTCTGTATAAATCCTGTTCAAAAGGGGGTTGAGACTTCGTAAAAGCTAAGGTAAAGAGAAATATCAATTTGTAAATAAGCAGTTAGTTAATGGGCAGGTTCATAAGTGGACTTTACAGTTTTTCAAAAAAACTTCATTTGTCTTTCGTGATAGGCATCTCAAATAATAGAAGTAAAAGGAAGTTATAGGTATTTCTGGTCATTCAGCGATATAATATTCAATCTCTTCCATGATGAGTGTTAATTTAAACTAAGATAATTTCGATGGGGGATTGCTTATATAATATACGATCAACTGAATCAAGTTGTTAGCCCCTGGGACAAAATTACGCCAGGACGATACTGCAAATAAATGGTTAGACATGTTTGGTTTGGACTAATTGGGAGAGTCTAGTCAAGCCCTACAGGCTATATGCAGGTAGGGATTCAAATTGGGCGTGATGGACACAGCTGCTGAAATCCTGAAATGTTTTGATATAATATAGTTAACAAATATTTAAAATTTTAATTTATCCCACTGAATTGGACAAAGAACAATTGTATTTTTATATTTAAAAAACAATTTAGAGAATTTAAAAAATATTTTTATTAACAAACAAATAAGGATAATACAAAGAACTCCTCATAGAACTCAAAAATCGAACCTTTAATTCTTCACTGTTGCTCTTGTATCTAAGAGTATAATTTCCTTTGCATTTTCCTTTCTAAAGCAAAAGCAAAAGCAATGGTTAAATTGATAATCAAATAGAATTTATACAACCTGAATTTGCGACTAATATGTACGCTATCCCCTATTAAATACAGGGAAGTTATTCATTAAGCAGTCCTGTGAAAGAAGGGTTCATTTAATGTTTTAATTTGAACAACCAGCAGCCTGTTTCATTTGAGGAATGTCCCTCATAAAAGAAGATTATGTTATGGAACGTTTGATCCCTTGCCTTGAAATGACTGATCCACCAGCTTTCAGCCTTAACCCAGAAAACACACTAAATGAGAAAGTCAAATACAACAAGAGTGAACATATTAACATATAATGAGGAAAGGTACCATCAACTTGGATGGCAACCAATGCTAAGCTAAGAAATATTTACAGTGTATAACAAGGTTTGGAATTGCTCCACCACTCTGAACCAGACCACATAGCAAATAATAGGAGATAAACAAATATATATAAACATTCCATATTATTCATGTTTCACTCTTGTCCATCTCATCTTATAGTAAAAAATGTATGATAAATAAAGAAAAAAAAAGATGTAAACAGTTTTTCCTTTCTTTTCCCTGCTCTACTCTTGCTATCAGCCATAAAGGAAAGAAGAGATTTTTCAGTTCCTCACATGTTTCTTATCTCTTCTATCTCTCTACTTGATCACCTCACCTACCAAGCAAAGCTTTAATACAAAAACCATATTAATCTTATTAGAATGTGACAAAAGATGAGGGTAACATGGAATGATTTTCAGAAGACAATATACGAACCAACTCTATCTTGAAGACAAAATACCTTGTCAACTAAACCAATTAACCAAATCCATTAAGTAATTTGATGAATAGGTGATGTGGGAAAGTCACGGGATCAAACAAATGAGATAGGATATGAGTAAAAAGGATAAACAGAGAAAAACAGAGGGAAAAACGATGAAAAACAGAAGGGAAAGGACAATAGAGTTATCAAAAGAATTAGCAAAACCAAGCCTACTTTCAACATAACTATGTCCCACTCACCTAGTAGCATACCAGCATTGCTATTTCAGGAAAGGATTCCAAGGCATTGACTGAAATCGCCGCACAACAAATAGCCAAAACCGCCATGGCTCTCCAAATGACACGCTTCTCAAGCTACAAACAGTAACAAAAACAATCTCCCTTCGGCATCAATTACTACTTACAAGTGCAATAATCAATTAAAATAAATTTGAAATGGAACAAAGCTAATTTATCGAACAAAAAGAAGCATTTTCATTTCAAGCATTTTAAATCCATCAATCCAAAGTACTTACATCCATCAAAACTACATTAACCAACTAAAAGTTATAAAGAGCAAACATCAAATAACACTACCATAAGATCCTAACCCTTAATTCCCAAATGGCACCAAATTCACAAAATCCCCCAATTACAGAAACCCTAACATTTTCACCCTCCAAAATTCAAGAGCTAGTAAACTTGGTCACCGCCTTAGTGCCTTCCGAGACAGCGTGTTTGGCAAGCTCTCCAGGAAGTACAAGCCTAACAGCAGTCTGAATTTCCCTGGATGTAATGGTGGGCTTCTTGTTGTACCTTGCGAGTCTAGAAGCCTCTTGAGCAAGCTTCTCGAATATATCATTGATGAAACTGTTCATGATTCCCATGGCCTTGCTTGAGATCCCGATATCTGGGTGGACTTGCTTGAGCACCTTAAAGATGTAGATCTTGTAGGTCTCAACGCTTTTCTTGGCTCTCTTCTTCTTCTTGTCTCCGGCTGCTGCGCCTTCCTTGGGAAGCTTCTTCCCGGCCTTTGGTTTCTTCTCAGCAGGGGCTTTCTCGCCGACGGTGGTCTTCTTCTCCTCCGATGGCTTCTCAGCTGGCTTCTTCTCGGCCGGCTTCTTCTCAGCTTTTGGCGCCATTGAGAATTTCTCTTCCCTTTCTTTTTGGAAAACAACGAAAGTTTTGAGTAAAGAAGTTGGAAAATTTGCTTCCTTTTTGGCGTCTGATTGTGAGTGGGGAAATGAGGTAGTTGGGGTTTGACATTTATAGAGGGGAATCGGAGAGTTTGATTGGAGGATTTGGAGAGACGCGGATTGCTAATCTGGAGTTTTCTGACCTTTGGATGAGGAATTTAGATCGACGGCTTGGAAAGATGCGTGAAGGATAGTTTACGTGGGGGAAGTGGATATAGACGTGGCGGTTTGTCATTCGTTGGAATTATGCGGCTGGGATTGATGAGCTAGGGTTGTGCGCCGGTGATCCGTTTAGCATTTCGAGACACTTTTCGCTGCCCGCCCAAGTGAAGAATCAATTTTAAATTGTCGTCCATCAATATTGGAAAATTGCATTTCAATTCAATCAAATAAACTTTATCATTTATAAGCATGTTAAAATTAAACTTATGCTGATCTTAAACTTATTATTTGAAATTAAAAGCAATTAATTAATTCTTAATACGATTTGTAATTTTTTTATAAATTACAATGTACAGTCCAATCCAATCAAACAAGATTTATTGTAGTAGACAACGATGGATTAAATATAAAAATAAAAATAGGAGTATTAGAAAATAAAGTGGAAAGAGCCGAGTAAAATAAGAAGTATTTGAAATAGTGTAAAGACAAGCATCTTACAACTGACTCAAATGAGTTTTTGATTTGTCTTTGATAAATTATCAAAGCTCTTATATATAAACTATACCCATCCTTTAATAAAATGTTAAAAAAAATTAATAATTTTTATATAAGAGCCATCAAGTCAAATTCTTCAAAAGCATCTTAACAATCAATTTAACCTATGAGCCATGTCACGTGTACTAGATTATTTTCATTGTTGTTATCTTGTTCCATTCATTTATTGCCCTTTATTTAGTCTTGTAATCTTTATATAATATGCAAAGAGAGAGATAATATATTAATAATCAAAATTAAGTATATATTATTATTTATGTAAATATAATTATAGATTAATTAGTATTGAATATGTAATTACGCATTGATGCCTGCCCCTATTAAAAATGTTTATTTAATGATGGCAATTCATCTGAGAAAATAAAGAAGGCAATTCAAATGTCATTTTTATATTCAATAAATTAATTAGATTGCATAAGGAGTAGCAAATTTTGTTTCCATTGCTCATTATCCATCTCATAATTACACTCTCATGCTTATTTCAAACTAGTGGGTTGTGACTTTTTTTTATTTTAAAATGATTATTAAAATTATGCTGTGTGATAATTGACACATTTCTTGATACTCGATTCATGAAACAAATTAATCTTGTACTTATTAAATATTACGAGAAAAATAACTCATATTATTTTATATATTATAAAGTTCCTTTTATTACAGATATTATTGAAATGTTTGTCATTCTAATATTGATTACTAAGATAATAATGAGAATTTGAGATTAGTACTGAAAATCATATTGATATCAATGTGTTGATAAATGTTCACCCAATAAGAGGAATATATCATATTCGCTAATATTTCAAGAACATGACACTAAAAAGATAAATATTTGGCTCAATTGAAAATTCAAATAAAATATTTATAACTTATATTTTATTAATATCTCGTCAATATTAATATCTTTTTATTGTTTATTATAAATATTTTCATAAATTTTTTGTTTACACATCCAAGAAGTAATAGTACCAACTTTTAAAATTCTAATTACCTTAATTAATTTAATAGAAATGTTATTCTTCATTAGAAATGCGGAATTCATATACAAAACTTTTAAATCACAACGTGATAGATACATATATGGAATTTGCTTATGTTATTTGGAATTAATTTAAATCACAATGCATAGATTCGTATATGATATAGTAATTATTATTTTCTTTGTCTTTATGATTATAATTGTATACATATATTAATCTTTGACTAGATTGAAACATGTATGCATATATATATATATATATATATATTTTAACAAATTAAAACATAAATGTAAAATAATAATAATAAATTCTTCAAATTTCACAACTTGTCAAGCTAATGCTCGTAATAAGGAATCAATTATTATAACCCAGAAAATGTAACAATGTAATTACCATAGTTAACATCATTGTTTATGAATAATATATTTTTATAATGATTTTTTTTTGTATGTTGTTTTCTTAAATCTTGTTCATTATGTAATCAATTGTACGTGAAAAGGGATTAATTAATCAATACGACTACAACACATCCATTAATTATTCCAAGCATAAAGTACGTTACCCCTAAGCCATTGTCATATTTTTTTAGGGGCAAAAGGTTAAAAATTCAAATCCATCATATGTAGCAAAAAAAAAAATTATGTTCAAAAAGAGTATTCTCTTAGAGTTTGAAAATGTCTAATTCAAATTTCAAATAAATAGTTCTCTCAAAAAATTAAATAAATAAAATGAGAAAACGATTTTTCATTTTGTATGGATAATTAAAAATTTTAGCATGTGGTGCTATGATTCCGACATAAATGCTTGATATATTATTTGAGCTGTGATTATAGTATTTCAAGTATAATGCATGATATTTTTAATCTATGGTATTACAATTTCGAGCATAATACTTGATAGATCGTTAATGTGTGTGATGCTATTGGTAAAAATAATTTATACTAGTAAAATTGAAACTAGTAGTCACGTAGTCGGACTTAGACCAGAGTCGGCTTGGGTTCTAAATTGTTTGTCTAAGCCCGACAAAAAGTCGGCCAGACTTGCATATCTTTGTGTGGGCGTTCATCAAGGCTCAACTAATCGGACTAAATACCCCACTAGCCCAACGTGCGTACCTTTGGTCTCTCCGGGTTGACCCGTCCACAGTCTCAGCAAGCTCTGCCCTGGAACTCTCATACGCTGATGAAAGCTCCCATCTCTGCAAGCCCCCCGAAACGCATGCTTCAAATCTAGAAAAGAACCTCCCATTTAATCCCGAAAATGAAGCTAGCCCGGTCTCCTCGGTCTCTCAAAACCCCAAACTTTTTCCCGAAACAAATATTTTCTTCTACATCCAAATTCTCCACTCAAGATAATGACGACAAAAACAAAGACACCCAGATCATTTCCAAGCTCAAACTCATTGTGCGAGGAAGACAAAGCTGGAAGATCGCATTAAACGACACGGTTTTCCTAAAGCCTGACCACGTCGAGGAAGTGTTGATCCAAACCTTGGACGACCCGAGGTTAGCTTTAAGGTTCTTTAACTTCCTGGGACTCCACAGAAACTTCCACCATTCAACGGCGTCGTTTTGCGTATTGATTCACGCTTTAGTTAACGTCAATCTCTTCTGGCCCGCCTCCTCGCTTTTACAAACGCTTTTGCTTCGTGGGTTGAGTCCAATTGAGGTTTTTGAAGCTCTTTCGAAGGCCTATGAGAAATGTAAGTTTCATTCGAGTTCGGGTTTTGATTTGTTGATTCAAAATTATGTGCAAAATAAGAGAGCTTTTGATGGTTTAATGATATTTAGGTTAATGAGGAAGTTTGATTGTTATTTATTTCCTGAAATTAGGACTTTAAGTGCTCTTTTAAACGATTTAGCAAAAATAAGGCAATTTGGTGTTGTTTTGCAAGTGTTTGATGAGATTGTTAAAGCCGGAATTAGGCCTGATATTTTTATAAACACAGTGGTGATTCGTAGTTTGTGTGAATTGAAGGATTTTGTTAGAGCTAACCAAATGGTTTGTCAAATGGAGTTGAATGGGAGCGAGTTGAATGTGGTTGTTTACAATGTGTTTATTCATGGGCTTTGTAAGAGTCAGAGGGCATGGGAGGCGGTTGAGATTAAAAATGGTTTGGTTCAAAGGGGGTTGAGAGCAGATGTTGTCACGTATCGTACATTAGTTCTTGGCTTATGCAGAGTGGAAGCATTTGATGTTGCTGTGGAGTTGATGAAGGAAATGATAGAGTTGGGTTTTCTTCCCAGTGAAGCTGTAGTTTCAAGTCTAGTTGACGGGTTGAGGAGGAAGGGAAAGACTGAGGATGCTTTTGGTTTAATAAAGAAAGTAGGGGAACTTGGGGTAGCACCTAATTTGTTTGTTTACAATGCATTGATTAATTCATTGTGCAAAGACGGGAAATTTGATGAAGCAGAGTTGCTTTTCAATGAAATGGAAAGCAAGGGTTTGAATCCAAATGATGTTACTTATTCTATTTTGATTGATTCATTTTGTAGAAGAGGAAAAATGGATATTGCACTTAGTTTTCTTGGGAAAATGATGGAGGCAGGCATAAAAGTAACAGTCTATCCCTACAATTCTTTGATCAGTGGGCACTGCAAGGTAGGAAATTTGAGTTTAGCAGAGTCATTTCTCAGTGAGATGATTAACAAAGGATTGCAGCCAACAGTGATAACTTATACATCATTATTAAGTGGATATTGCAATGAAGGGAAATTGCATAAGGCATTTAGGCTCTATCATGAGATGACAGGGAAGGGAATTGCACCAAACACTTACACATATACCGCCCTTATATCTGGCCTTTGTCGAGCAAATATGATGGCTGAGGCAATTAGATTGTTTGGTCAAATGGTAGAGAGAAACATTTTGCCCAATGAGGTGACATATAATGTTCTGATTGAGGGGCATTGCGGGGATGGTAACATGGTAAAGGCCTTCGAATTGCTTGACGAAATGGTAGGGAAAGGTCTTGTGCCTGACACATATACTTATAGGCCTTTAATAAGTGGTCTTTGTGCTACTGGTAGAGTGTCGGAAGCCAAAGAGTTCATGGATGGCCTTCACAGAGATCATCATAAGTTGAATGAGATGTGCTATAGTGCACTCTTACATGGTTATTGCAAGGAAGGAAAATTAGAGGATGCATTGAGTGCATGTCGTGACATGGTTGCACAAGGCATTGACATGGATCTTGTGTGCTATGGTGTACTTATTGATGGAACTCTAAGACAGCATGACACAAGAAGGTTATTTGGTCTTTTAAAGGAGATGGATGATCAAGGATTGAGCCCTGACAATGTGATATATACAAGCATGATTGATGCCCATGGTAAAGCAGGAAATCTTAGGGAGGCTTTTGGGCTTTGGGATATTATGGTTGGTGAAGGGTGCATTCCAAATGTTGTGACATATACTGCTCTGATAAATGGCTTATGTAAGGCAGGGTTCTTGGATAAAGCTGAGCTTCTTTGTAGAGAAATGCTGGACAGTAATTTGCTTCCGAATCAGATAACCTATGGTTGTTTCATTGATCGTCTCACCAAGGAAGGAAATATGGTGAAAGCTGTAGAGCTTCACCATGCAATTGTTAAAGGGGTTTTAGCTAACACAGTCACATACAATATACTTATCCGTGGCTTTTGTAAATTGGGTAGACTTCAGGAGGCCATGGAGCTTTTAGTTGGAATGAGTGACCATGGTATTTTCCCAGACTGTATTACTTATTCAACTATAATTTATGAGCACTGTAGAAGGGGTAGTTTACAGGAAGCTATTCAGCTGTGGGGCTCTATGCTAAATAAGGGTATAAAGCCTGATACACTGGCTTATAATTTTTTGATACATGGTTGTTGTGTTGCTGGACAACTGAAAAAGGCTTTTGCATTGCGTGATGACATGTTGAGAAGAGGTGTTAAGCCAAATCAGATTACATATGATACTCTTGTTCATGGAACTTGATTGAAGAATTCGTGTATGAACATTGATGGACAGTAAGCATGTTTGAAAACCCTTTTTTTGTGATACAAATTTTTTGAGAGGAAACTCAACAGAGTTCCAAAGAACTGTTGTTAAGGGGGTGGCCTTAAGAGATGATATCATTAAAATTCTCGACCGATTGAATGATGGTTTAAGCTTAATCGTCTTCCTCAGGAAATGACAGGTTCATCCACTCCTCTGCCGAAAAGAAGACAGTATTCTTTGGATAGTCTTCCTGTATATTAGCATAACCTTGTAAAGTAAGAGGATTGTAGCATGCGCCTGTAAGGATGGCGAAAAAGTTTACTGAAGCCTTACCATTCATTAGATCAAATGTAAGTTGTAATACGCTCAACAGGGGCCTCCGTTACTTATTTGTTGATAACTTCTACTTCCAATAGTTCGATTCAACAGGGCCACTTTGTGGGAAAGTGAATCTGCAACTCTATGCTTTCTACTTTCTTGGTGCCTAGCAGACCAGTTGTTTTTATTGGCTGTAGATGTCAGCATCTTGTTAAAGATGCAATATACTCTTCAACCCCAACCAAAACACAAGAACGTGCATGTGTTACCAAAACACAAGAATGGGTATGTGTCATGGAATCTCATGTCAGATAGATTAAAAAAATACATGAGCATTGTATCGATTTCTTGACATATACGTATTTCATTTCATTACCATGATGTAAAAAGGTGATGAAGCAAGTGAGAGCCTCAATAAATTCACAGCAGACTGTTGGCTAGAAAGCCTGATGCTTTGCCCCTCCAGTTTAAAAAACTGAATATAACCAGCCATGATTGCTGAACAGGTTACTAATATGAGCTCAGAAGTCTTGCAATGGTCACACATGCGTTAACTTATACTTCAAATTAAATTCAAAGAATAAAACAGATTGTGGAAATCAGAAACGCTCCCATTACAAAAAAAAAACATGACCAACTTCATTAATATTTCATACGCATGTCACATTAAATCCAGCAACTAGCAAACGTTCTAGATCAGGTTGGCATTAAGGAACAGTTTCAGATATGTTGCATACCAAATAAACTCAAATAATGCAAGCCACCATTTTAATCTGTAAAGGCACCACCCTGTTATGTGAGTAACCAAACATCCATTTTTAAAAAGTTGCAAGAACAAACCTCAAAGTGTGTACCATACCCCCAGAAGAAGATACACTTTTGTTTAATGACTCAACTGTGAGACACTCCGTCATATAACCTCCACGCATAACAAATTATAAGATATAAATGGAAATTACTAAAACTTGTTCTAGACGATGACTTCAATATAAAAACTTGAACAACAAGCCAATATCATAATTCAGTCAGGTCGATACCCGAGCCCCCACAACCTATTAACATTTCACTTAAAGCAAAAGCAGAAAGCATTTGATTATCTCCATTCCTGCCTGTTGGAGATTTCATAGATCCATTTAGCTTGCTCGGCTTCTTATAACATCAAGTCCCATCTCAGTGGGATCAGTTGCTTGCAGCTCTACTTGAATACCATCCAACTCTCTCTTGAACCTGTCCTTGGAGCTTGCATAAATCATCTTGCTTCTCACCCTTGATGTGTCAGGAGACCTTCATACAAACAGCAAGAAAACAAAAACATCAATAGTTAAAACATACAGGCTTTGGAATAACGGTAAAACGCGACCAGTTTAAAACATATAATAATACCATGCAATGAAGAAAATCTTGCTTTTCTGGCAATTCTCAGCAGTCACAAAGTCAAAATCATATACAGCATATCGACACTCATCAGCAGGGAGGCTTGCAGTGAAATCCTCGTAGCTTTGAGTTGGCTCACCAAGCTTTTCCACAACAACCTGCTTTTGTTTCTCCTCAATCTTGAATACTATGAAGCGGTAAGTTCTTTTCGCCTTTAACTCTAGAAACTTCAGCTTGCAGTCATCATGCACAGCCATACCAGAAGCTGCATTTGCCTGTAAGAGTATGGGGTAGAATATATAAGCTTTCTCACTTTAAAACTTCAAATTATATATCACCAACTAATCCATCAGCTTTTTCTAAGCGCCTTTTTTTACCCTTGGCAAGCATTCCCAAGAAATAAAATCATAAACAGGATAATTAAGAAATCACATGTCTTTGAGTTCTCTCCCACTTAGAAAAGAAGGGAAGGGCAGAACAATGACTCAAATCAACTACTATCATTCTCACACTCTTTAAAATGAGAGCCCAACTTCCTCAACTAACCCACAATGACTAACCATACAGGACAACCACATTGATCCATCCCATTTATTTTCCATTGTTTCAACAATGAATTGTAAACTTGAAATCACCTGAAAATTCTTCACATTTAACTGGCCTAAATGCAACATTCCAACCTTAAGAATATTAACTAACTGGCAATGAACTGTAAACTTGAAATCACTTGAAAATTCTTCACATTTAACCGGCCTAAATGCGATATTCCAATCTTACAAGTATTAACTAACTGGGGCCACTCTGAGAGATGAATGCCAATGAGACTGTTTGTGATAAAGTCAAGCAACAACAACAATAATAAAGGTAGTTGAGATGACATGTCATGGGTCATCAAAAAGACAGGCTTCTGCGTTGATGCATATCATCTTGTGGAAAAACATAAACTAACTGTTATAAAAATAATGAGAAACAAAAAATCGAAATCCAAAATCATCACCTATCCAAAATGGACAATGGAAGAATGATCAAAAAAATCCCATTTTGAACCAAAAGTCGAGAAAAACATACGGATTAGGAAGCTGGTGCTTAGCAATCAATACTTCATTAAACATTATAATCCTACTAATACAAGTAATCAAACATAAATTCTCAAAGCAATCACAATGGCAGATCCATGGAGATTAACTTACGCATTTTCTTTTATCCATAATAAAATTCATAAATTTGATTACGAATTTACAATCCAAAACGACAACACAGCAGCAGTCAGCAAGCAAGAGATCAAACGATTAAAATCGAAATTTCTATTATAAAATCATCCATTGGATGAAAAATTATGAAGGAAATGGAAATCTAGCAATCAAATTTTTTTAAAAAAATTTCAAAAAAAAATAAACTACGTTAATCAGCAGAAAACACAGAGATCTATGTTCAAGATAACGACAAATCAGATCTACATTAACCAAAAAAAAAATTTAAATTCCATAGTAAGTCAAAGAAGCAAAGATCAAAGACCAAGACTTAAAATGAAAGGGAAAAAATATAACAGCAAAAAGAAAATCAAAATGAAAATCTCACCATGGCTATTTTAGGCAGAACCAGCAGAGAGAAAATCTAGGGCCACAAAAATATCTAAAGAGGTGGAAGAAGGAATTGAGGGCTTTCTCAAAGAGACTGAGACAATAATAAAAGGACAGCTCTCTTTTTTCTTTTTTTTTTCTCCGTGAAGTGAAATATTTTCGACCTTTTTTATTTGCGGATGGCTCCGCTCCGCTAAATATCATGATGGAGGCCGTGTGAGACAACGGAGAGAGAAAAGTTGGTCTGTCCAATGCTGGAGCGACGCGTGGTTTAAAGTTAAAATGTCGGCTATGCCCAGAAATCTGGTTGCTTTCGAGGTCGGTTTTCGACTAGGATTCGGAACTTACTGGGATTCATGAGATCGGCTCACGCAAGCTATCGTAAACCCTTTTTTTAAGATTCGGTCCATACCAATGAGCCTGAAGTAGCCCGGAACGATGTTGTAGGTGATACGGATATGCGGGAAAAACATGAACACTAAGCCCAATACGGTCTGGGCCGGATAGTTTTATATTTTGTAGTTTTATCTGACATAAAATGGATAAAAAATATAATAATTAGTTTAAAATAAAATATAAATTATTTTAAACACAATGAAAAATAAGAATAAATATAATTTGATTATATGTTAGGCAAATTAAATTTCATAAAATCTGAATGTAAATATATAAAAATAAAAAATCATATAATTTATCGTAAAATATAAAACCCAAATATTAGTTTTTTTTTTAATTTATAACAATTATATCTTTCGAATTAGCTAACCAAAACTTGAATAATATATATATATATATATATATATATATATATATATATACACACACACACATACACACATGTAACATCTACTATAAAATGAATGACAACTGTCATAATCAACTTTAAATGAATCAAAATGATTGTAAATACAATGCAATGTAGCAATAAGTATAAACTGATTATAGTTCAACGTAAATAAGTAAGAAACACTTTAGAGTTGAAATTAGCCTCCTTAAAATCTTTAAAATCTTAACGTAAAAGTGTACAAATAAGTTAAATTAAGGTCATATCATATATCATCAAATAGAAAAATCTTAATATTATTTTTTTATATAAACAATTTCAAAATGATTTGTATCATTCAAACTAATTACTGAGAATTCTTATTCAAAATAATTAGTTTTTTGGAATTAAATAAATTTATAATGTTAAAAATATAAGATTTTTAAAAATTTAAGTAAATATGTGTCAAAAAAGATTAAAAATACATAATATTTGTTGTAAAGCAAATAAAAATTGTCGTAATCATCCTAAAATAAATTATGATTATTATAAATGTAAAAAAATCATCTCTTTATAAATATTATAATAAACATGTGAGAATAAAGATAAGGATGATTAATATAAAATAGATAAAAAATGTTGTAATTATTAAAATTACCTAATAAGTTTGATCAATGATGTTATTGAAAACCTTGTGGAAATACATTTAGTTCATTAATAGTAAAACGTTTAATTATTGGAACGGATCATAAGAAGTATTTAATTATTTTTACTAATGATTTTGACCAAATTTTCTTTTTCTCAAAACGATATTCATGAATTTTGTAATCATTGTGAAAATTACATATTTCTTACGAATATATATATATATATATATTTTCTTAAGTTTAACTTTGATGGTTGAAATGGTAGGAGTTTAAATGAAAACTTTGATTTTTTTATATCTTTGTACAAATAAAAATTATAATTACAATTATATAAGTTCAATATAGATAACATAACTATTATATGGTGTAAAATAAGTTAAAAGACAAACTAAATAAATAAATTAACAAATCAATGTAGGGTGAAAGTTTAGGTCAAAATTCTATTAATTTTGGTGACATATTCGCATAAATAAAAATTATAATTACATATAAATAGTTTTTAACATAAATATAAAATCAACTTACAGTGGAGCTCGAGCTTAAGACTTAAAAATATTAAATTCTTTTCTTTTTTTCAATTGAAACAAGACTTCATAAACATGAAAATCTTAATTTTGAATCTATTAGTTTAGTTAACTTAAATAAGAGTGAAATTTTGAGAGAGGGATGAATGAGATTCCTTAAAAACTTTATAATTTTGGAGATGACAAATATTTTGTGAGCTTGAAAAACCATTTTGTTACTCTTGTTAAAACTTGTTTTTTAGCAAAGTAAGAATCTAAAAATAAAGAGAAGCTTGCACAAGTATCTTACAGAAATTTGATCTTTTTGTTTATGCCATTCCCCTTACTTACTTAAAGAGTTTGAAATTTAGTATGAAAAATGTGTTTTCAAGGTTCAAATACAACCTTTACAAAACTTTTTCGAGACTAAAGTTTGACCTTTCTACTTTTTTAATAATTAAAGTATAATCAACAATTACCTTTTAATGGTTAATGTATAACTTCTTTCAAAATATAACAAAGAAAGATGTAGAAGTTAAGATGCCTTTCTAAAGTTGATGAGCTCAATTAATATAAAAGATTGAGAAGTAAATGATGATTAGCTTAATAAATATAAGGCTTTGAAGATTGTAAAGACTAGAGAGTGAATAATAGAATAGTTATGATGTAGGAATAGAATAAAATAATCATTATTTAGTTTGGTACAATAAAT
>NW_018397257.1:10298297-10298690 GCF_002168275.2 Theobroma umbraticum
CATAATTCTTAATGTTTAATTCTAACATATTACCAATCATTTTAATTACAAATTTAAATAATAATTCCAAATATTAATTCTTAAACATAAATCTTCATATTTAATTCTAGCATTAAATCATTTTAATTAATTATCCAAATAATAATTCTCAATATTAAATTCTTTGATCATTTTATGTCAACTAAGGTTGAAATAATCTTATAGTTGAAAAAAAAATTTAATTATCAAAATTTAAAAATCAAACTATTATTTTCCTATTCCTTGGAATTAATTTATTTACTCTAAAATTAATTTTTACAAATAAAAAACAACATTTCACACTCATAATCTCTAACATATTTTCTCTCTAGTAGAAATTTTAATAAAAAAAATTCATAATCTCTCAAGCTTTCT
>NW_018397257.1:10299089-10313257 GCF_002168275.2 Theobroma umbraticum
CGTCGCACACTCCTAATTATTATGACTTATTGTAGTGTTGAGTTGATAACAATAACTTTAAAATAAAAAAAGAATAAAAAATAAAAAGATAAAAACATAATTTTTTATTTATATGACTATTTATTTTTATTAGATTTTTTAAATATTAATAATCATTAATTTAATTAAAATATTAATATTTAGTAATCTAAATATTAGTATTTTATTAATAATTTAATCATGAATATTTTATTTATAATTTAATCATTAATATTTTAAAATGTTAATATTTTATTTAATTTAAATATTATTGTGATTAATTGTTATTTTATATTATTTTAAAATATTAATAATTGATAATTTAACTATTAATATTTTACTTATAACTTAATCATTTATATCCTAAAATATTAATATTTTATTTAATTTAAACTATGATCAATTATTTTATTTTATATTTAAATATTAATAATTAATATTTTTAATAGTAATATTTTATTTATAATTTAGATATTAATATTTTAAAATATTAATATTTTATTTAATTTAAATATTATTGTGATCAATTATTTTATTTTATTTTTAAATATTAATAATTGATTTTTTATTTAAAATATTAATAATAGATAATTTAAATATTAATATTTTATTTTTAATTTAATCATTAATATTTTTAAAATATTGATATTTTATTTTATTTAAATATTATTATGATTAATTTTAATTTTATTTTATTTTATTTTTAAATATTAATAATTGGTAATTTATTTAATATATTAATAATTGATTATTTAATTATTAATATTTTATATATAATTTAAGTGATATTATGCTTATTTATTTTAAATTTATTTTTTTAAAATAGGAATAATTTATAATTTATTTTATTAATAATTGATAATTTAAATATTTAATATTTTATTTATAATTTAATTTTTAATATTTTAGACCATTAATATTTTATTTATAATTTAATATTGATATTTTATTAAAAGTTAGATAAGGGAGAAAAAGAGGAGAGACGGAGAAAAATAATATTTTATACAAATAGAGTTGTAATTTTTTAAACTTGTAAAAGGTATTTTGATCTTTATAATTTTTTGAATTTATTCGCTAACCATGTAATAGCTAATATAATGGAGAGGGTGGTATTAGCTATTCTTTAGTTTTGGAGGATTTTGAAAAATAGTCAATCCTATGAAATGGCTATTCCTTGAATTATTTCTCAACCAAATAAACGAATCAAAATTCTTCAAGAATAACCAAACATGCTATTAATGTTTGACGCTTGTTCTTCTTTTGATCTTGTGCTTTTCTAAATCTTTTTACATCATAAATTGGTGAAAACCTTCAATCTATACCTTGAAAGCCTTTTAGAGTCATTAGGGGTGCATTAAATGTAAAAACTAGCCATTTTTTGCTTCAAAAACACATTTAACAGTTACTAGGTACCAATTCCTGCCCTTGGTATTGATACTTTGAGCTGCGAGAAATTCAAATCTTGCAAGGAGGTATCAATGTTTACTTAGTAAGTATAGATACTTACAAGGCAATGGCATTTTGTTTAATCATGATCATATATTTTAAGTTGATTATGACACTTTTAACACATTTTGTGTTAAATGAAAAGTAAGAATAAGTATCATAATCCACGTAAATGTTAAGAACAATGATAAAGATAATAACTTAACACTTCTCATAAATGAATAAAACTTTTCATAATGGTTGCTATGTGAAAATAATCTTAACAAGTATAAATTTGAATCTTTTACTTCTATTGATGATAATTTATCATGTTTTTCTTAAATAACTAAAATCGAATATGTTATTCCATAATTTGAACACAATAATAAATTAAATCTTAAAATAAAATGTCAACGAAGGTTAAATTCAATAAGCATCTACTTTTAAATTTTCAATATTGACAGATGTAAGTTAAAATTCAAAAGTTTGTATTTTTCAAATTTGATAAAAATAAATAAATTTTAAATATATTTATTGATATTTAATTCTATATGTACATATTTATATTCATTTATAAAAAAATTAGAAAATTAAACCAACACTTTGAATAAGAAAATATATTCATTTATTGTTGAAAAAAATTATTCTGATGCATTATGCTTAAATTTAAAATAAAGATACAGATGCAAATGGAAAAATATTATATACTTTTAAACATTGAAGAGAAGCTTATCCAAAATCCAAACTCCAAATTAAAATTACTTAATTAAGGCAATAAAATCAGGTAATAAATTTATTCCTTAAAAAAAAAAGACTTAAATTTGATTCCTTCTAAATCATTCAAACCAACATATCGAGATTAAACTTGTTAACCATTCAAATTAACCTGCCAAAATGGAGCTCGATCCCAATTATCATCAAAATAGATTATTGAATTACGAGCAAAAGCTATAATTAGAAACCAAAAAAGTTTACTATAAGATAGTGATGCACTATAAAAGGAAATTGATTTTGCACTAACAAACAGTGCCTTCTGAATCCCGAAATTCAGAAGCGGGAAACGAAAAATATTTGTAAATGGCGCCCAAATTTATTCCTCAAAGAGAAACAATTTCAAAAATGTTCCAACTCGCTCCTCATTGGTTCATTCGAAACACACACGGATCGGCCCGAAATAATCTTCGACCGTCGATACGTTTCCAATCTAACGGCTCTCGTTCTCCACTGGCTCCACTCCAGCTCTTACAAAACCACCGCTATAAAATACACGAACATCCCATTATCCGCTCATCATCTCTAGTGAATTCCGATATCCAGATCGGTCTTACCAACTTCATTTCTTGAAGCGGTAGCGGGTGTTATCGGGGTTGGGTTGAACCAATGGATACTGGAGGAAAAGTAAAGAAGGGTGCTGGAGGAAGGAAGGGTGGCGGGCCAAAGAAGAAACCTGTTTCAAGGTCCGTTAAAGCTGGGCTCCAATTTCCCGTTGGAAGGATCGGGCGTTACTTGAAGAAAGGAAGGTACTCGGAGCGAGTCGGAACCGGAGCACCAGTTTACATGGCTGCCGTTCTTGAGTACTTAGCCGCTGAGGTAACTGAGAGTTAAATCATTCAATGACACATCCATTTGTTTGTTTTTTTTTTTGTTGAGAATAATTTTCAATTTTGATGGATTTAAATTTCGATTCAGGTTCTGGAATTGGCTGGAAACGCAGCGCGTGACAACAAGAAAAACAGGATCATCCCAAGGCACGTATTACTCGCAGTGAGGAACGATGAGGAACTTGGGAAGCTTCTCGCCGGCGTTACCATCGCCCACGGTGGCGTCTTGCCAAACATAAACCCTGTTCTTTTGCCAAAGAAGACTGACAAAGCCACAAAGGAACCCAAATCTCCATCGAAAGCCACCAAGTCTCCCAAGAAAGCTTAGTTCGATCAAGAAACTCCGATTTTTAGGCCTTCTTTTGTTCTTATTTAGTTGTATGTGATTACGGGGTCTTTAGGATTTTGCTTGTTAATGTTGATGTGTAGGTGGAAAACTGTTTCAAAGAAAATTTAAGATATTATTGTTAGATTCCCATTATCATGTATGTGATCCTCCTGGAAATGAAACTACTTGTTTCGTTACATGCTGTTTCAGTTCAGTTCGTTCCTCTGCTTTCTGGGACTTTTTTCAGTTGTTGGGTTGCACATGCTTGCATTTGGTCCTTTATTCCATTCAGCTTATCCCAGTGTGCCTTTATTCCTCGCTTTCTGTTCTTGGTATCTTTCTCTTTTTCTTCCTGTAATTAAGAATGAATTGGGGGAAAAACAAAGATTAAAACCTTCTGAAGCTGTTTCGTGTTAACAATGCAATAGTAATATTGAAAAAACAAAGACAAATTTAATGGTTTGGAGTTTGAGGCATTTGATTGGGTATTTTCCCATACGCGGTCGTTTAAGCTATTTCTACAGTCTTTAGCTAGGCCAATGCTTGGAGGAATAAAAAAAAAAAAGAAGAGGCTTTAACTTATGCCATTTGAAGCTTAGAGGGCCTATTTCATACATTCAACGTTTCAAATACAAGATAGGAACAGAAGGCCAATTTCACTTCCATCCAGTTGTTTTGGTTTCAATTTCTTAGGTAATCCATCACCATTCGATCTGAGATCTGCAGGTTTAACCAATGTCCCGCACTAGGGGCACCTTCTTTGCCTCTCAAACCACTCTGATATACAATCTGGGAAAACTTTCCCGCACTGATTTCTGAGCTTTTGCCCGCCGGCCGCCGCACTCACAGCGCTGAATAGCAAAAAGCATGCAGAGTTTAAACGGAGCCTTTCGTCTTTTTCGTACAATCCCATTGGCTGGGTCGCTTTCGGTTCGCAATTCTTGCTCCAAATTATTCGTTGGAGGTCTTGTAAAATTTTTTCTCCTCGTTTTTCTCTGTATCCAAACGGTGACATTTCTGGGCTCAAAAGAAAAAAAAAATTCCAAAAAGCGGTTATTTACTATTTTGCTTCAATGTTACTATTAGATATTGATTCGTGAAAAGTGTTGGTAATTGCAGGGCTGTCTTATGATACAAACGAGACTGTTTTGAAAGATGCTTTTGAGGAACATGGTGAAATCATTGAAGGTAATTTTCTCGGATTCTTATTTTCTTTGACGTATATTTGTGTCTTACGCCAGCAAAAACATGTTGAAATTTTAGCAGTTCGGGTTATTTGTCATCATGTGAGTGGGAAATCAAGAGGGTATGGATTTGTGCGGTTTGCTTCTGAAGCTGCAGCTGATGCTGCTCTTAAAGAAATGCATTCTCAGGTGAGGAAGTGATGAATTCATTAAATCAATTATTACCATTCGTTTTTCTATCTAATATATGAGCAATTTTGAGATTTTCATGTTGCATGTTATGTTTGTCTTTAGGTATTGGATGGTAGAAATATTCGTGTTGAGTATGCACACAAGGGATGATGGTTGATGTTTTTCGACACAGGTTTGATTTCTTTGATGTTTGTAGGTATTGATTTCAGTCAATTAATGTAGGACAACTTGATACTGTCAATGCCTTTCATATGTTTGATCAGTGAGAAACTTAGGGGCATGTCAAATATCTTTGATGGACAGTTCATTTGATTCACGAGATCTTTGTAACACATTTCAAATAAATCTCCTGAATCAAGATTTGAACCTACAACTAAATGGTTTTCTAAATCTAGTTTGTGTGCTGATTAAGCAAGTGAGCAGCTCAACCTTTGAACATACTTCAGTGAGTTGGTGAAGAGCCAATATCAAAGTGGCAGATCTTTGACACAGAACAATCCACTTCAAGGAATGTGCCCATGTGCATGGCCATAAATAATATATAAACTAGTCTCGGAAGGGGTGGACAATTAGCTATAGACAATGTCATGTACGTTTTTGACAATAAGTTATAGACAATGTCATGTACGTTTTTAAACAATTTTCATTTCAGCTACTTGTCAAGTCTTTTAGAGATAAATACAATTGCTTTTGTCTACGAGAGGTAGACTGTTGTAGATGGGGAGCCATTTTCTCTTTTTCCATTGGGTCATTGTGATTGAATTTGTTGTTAGAGAACAAGTTACATTGGCAGAGCTTATATGGTTGACATGTGATGTTTAACCAATCCATCACTAGGACCATCATGAAGGTGTTTTAGAATTATGGTATAAGCTGCATTTGGTAGGTGTAGGCTTCATTTAGTAGAGACTATTTACCCAGCTTGTGCGACTCAACCTTGTAATCCAGGAATTTGGTGTCAGTGGGATAGTTGTTGTCCTTACATCCTTGTGATTTCTGATGAATGGTTTTTGCTCGTCATCATCATTATCCTAGCAAATAGCAAGTGTCATTATTCTTTTTATTTTAAGTGGCTAGGAAGTAGATCATATTTAATGTGTCTCTATTTTGATTATGTACTGTAGGTAGCTCTGCTTGCCTCAAAAGTTTGACTGAATCTTGCACGCCATGTTGTGATGCAAAATGAGGATATTGATGCTGCCACCTCATGGACCGGTTAATTTGCGTTTGCAGGTCCAAATGCGAACAATGGATTTTTTTTCTGGAAACATTATAACTCAAGGGTTTCCATTTGGCATGGGATTGGGGGCATCGGTTTCTTGGGTCCAAAGGGATGAGTTTTCTTTCATGCCATAATGATCCCCAAAACTTGGAGTTGGCTTTCTGAGTAGAATGTTTGTAGCTTGCTGTGCACTAGTGACAAACTTGATGCAGCTTATTCAGGCAGGGGTAGTATGGATTAGGGAAATGGCAGCTTAAAAGCTAGTTCTTTCTTTTTATGTTTTCGAAATATTTGACTATTTGAAGTTGTATTATTTTAGCTCTGGCTATCCAAGTTGCAAGATTAGCTGAAAGAAATGCCATATTGGCAAATATGTTGGCCAGATGGATGTTCCCATATGAATAATAAACCTTGCCCTTCACACCCATATGAATAATAAACTTTGCAATTCCAATGTGAAAGGAGACACAAATGATAGCAGAAGAATAATCAATTTTTTAAGATGATAATAACAATAATAATGTTTTTATGGCAGGTTGAAAATATACTTTTGCTCATCACTGCTGTAGTTACATTCTCTAAATATTTTGTTCTCTAAGCACAGGGTAGGAAGATCTTATGTTACAAACTCTGGGTAAATGGAAAGTCTATCGAACGACGTATAGTGCCATTCTTTTCAGCAATCTGTATTATTTTCTGGACTTTTGACTCTGTCATTCTTGTCAGCTATCTGTATCATTCTTTGGACTTCGATTGTTTGCGAATTCAACAAAAATCAACCTTCCGCGCACAAACTGTGCAAAAAAAAAAACCAAAGAAAATAAAACAGGGTGCGCCTGGGAATTATTCAGACTGGTTAAAGCACTCTTCACTACACAAAACAAAACTAACACACCTACTCTAAAGCGGCACTAAGCAGAGTATTAATCAAATTTCGTTACCATAAGCAGAAATTTCTTACGGTATCACAACATATGCAGAACTATTTTACAGTAAATCAGGTTTTGTTTAACCCCACATTTACCCAACGTATCAGATGACAAAATCACCATCGCCACTAGTACTTAACTGTACTCGAAAATTCTGTCCAAAATTCTGAATTCCCAGATAATATTAGATGCAAAAAGAAGTGCAGTGATGGTGAATTTAAGAATTACCCTGCCATTCATGGCTTTCAATGCCTTCTGTGCCTCATTCTCGGTTTCAAATGTAACAAAACCAAATCCTTTAGGCCTTTGAGTTTTCGGATCTCTGATTAGTTTCGCTACACACACAAAAACAAGACAACACAATACAAGAACCGGTCAAACCGTATGATTTTCATAGAAAAGACAATCCAATACAAGAACCGGTCAAATGACTTCCATAGAAAAAAAAAGGAAAGATGAACAATTCAATACCTTCTTTAACAACACCGAACGGTGAAAATAAAGTTTTGAGATCTTGATGGGTTGTGAAAAATGATAACTCTGTGACAAAGAGGAAGAATTAATTCTTTAAAACAAAACCCAAATTAATTAGAAAGAAAAAGAAAAGTAAAAGGGAAAGAGAGAAGTAACAGTAACTGTTCACGAAGAGTTTGGAACCTAGCCTCTTTGCCATCTGAGGAAGAGATGAAGTGCAGCCGCTCTGTTTAAACTGTCAAGTGTTTGCTGCTGTCATAATCCCTCTCAAGTAGCGGCGGATGGAGAGTGGAGGTGGGGGTCGCGGATAAAATTAAACCTGTATAATTTTATTATTTTTAAATAAATTAAATGAATTAATTTAGAGTGGCATGAATTTTTATTTTTATTTTATATTAGCAACATATGAATTTATAAAGGAAATTGTAGTTATATTATTACAATGTATTTGTAATTGAAATGAATTTAGTAATTTATAAATTTGAAAACATAAAAACATGTCGGGTACTGTTTAGTTTATGATGCTTAATGTGAAAATTTAATATTAATTTTTTTATTTTTTGTTTATTGATAAATTTAAAAATTTATATTTAAATTATCAATAAAATTTTATATTATAATTTAATTTTATAAAAAAATAATTAATTTTTTTATTTTAATCATTGACTTCATTTATGACTGCCACTGTTTTAAAACGATAAGTTTATTAGAGAAACTTTGAATTTAGACAATCTTCTAACTATCGTTATATATTTTTTTTATTTGGTACTGAGAGCTTAATTGGTTTGATTTTTTTTAACTTAAAAATTATTATAAAACTCTTATGAAAGATAATAGTTCTTAAAATAAAATTAAAATTATTTGATAAATTTATTTTTATAAATATTTTTTATGAGTTTTAATTTTGATTAAAATTATAAAGGTATTTTTTTTAGGGATAATATTATGATTATTTTTAACAAATGGGGATATTTTTTAAATAAAAATAAAACTTCTCTTGTGTTTATAAAAGAAAGAAGAGAAAGCTCCTCCCTAAAGCTTTTGTTTAATTCTTTTTGTCAAATTTTGCTTAAAAAAATTATTTTTTTAAGAATTTTTTAAAATTTTTATTTAGTTTAGCTTTTGTTTTTAAGACGTAAATAAATTAAAAAAAAAATCAAACCAAACAAATACTAAGCTTTGTTTTCCCATATGATAGAGAATACTGATCTTTCAATGAATATGGTGCCACCAAATGAATTCATCATGCATAACCTGCAGTAAAACAATGCAGAAGCTTGCCTTTTTCCCTGCTTAAATGCTAGTCTATCAAAAACTGCTCTATATCTACTTCTAAAGGCAGCAACAACTCTAGAGTAGTGACTGCTGAAATGGCAATCTAGACATGAGCAAGTGACTCTTCGCAGAAAGTGTATGCTTATGGATTTTTTTTCTTTTCACTTCACAAATGCTCGGCTAACAACAATTGTTTTAGTTATAATTCGTTTCAATGCAAGAATCTCAAGCCAAATTCTAAAGATTAACAGCAATTGTTCACTACTAATCTCACATTTAGAGTCCTCAGTACTGACTGATGTGAAAAACCTTCTAAAAATTGCTAAACTAGCTGGAAAGTGGAAGGGAGAAGAGGCTAGAATCCTATGAATGAATTACATGTTTTATTCCTTACAATAATGATTGTCCAGGTCATTTCATTCCTTCACATATGGCTTCTCAGTGTCAGCACATAACATCTGCTTTCCATCCCAAAACAGCAGCTTCTTCCTGCACCAATGATTTCGAGTCAAAATCAACAGAAATTTATATACCAGTAGTTTTATTAGTGATGGAGTTCAACATTGGAAAAACTATTTACAGGTGGAGGAGAAATCTTCCTTCCCTTACTATTATGTTACAGCAATATAGAACATTGTCAACTACCTATCTGCATCACAAAGGAAGAAAAGAAAGTCAGACGAAGAAACAGAGTATACTCTGTTTATACTAACAAGAAGGGTATAAAATCACCATAATAACAATATCAGTAGCAGTAACCTTTCAGGGATTCAACTAAAAGAGATAACAGTAACAGTTCAAGAACATTAAACAGCAAGGTTCTCATTATCAAATAAAAATGATTAAACCAAAAAAAAAAGAAAAAGAAAAGCAAAACAATAACATCAAGAGTGAAGATAACCAAATTGGCATGGTTTATTAGGATTTTAGGCTGCATGTTTCTTTATGCAAGAAGTAAAGACATGCAAATGACTACATGTTAACTGGGAACATCGAAAGCCATGCAAGAACACCAAGAATAGTTCAAGTATCACTAAATTAAAAAAAAAAAAGATCTTCCCAATATCATTCTTGGTTTGCACAAGCAAAGAGTGATTCATTGGAACTTCAAAGAAGCGAAGGTGTGAAACTCTACGGAGTTTCCCAAATCCAGAACTTTTAAAACACATGGAATTATGAAAAAATATGAAAATCATGCAAACAAATGGAAGAAAGAGTTGTTACCTTGTAAATGTAGTTTTCCTTGGAGACAATGTGGATGCTGCGTTTGCGGCACACATAGAAACAAACATCTGGAATCGTATCAAACGTAGTTAAATTTGAGGATAAGAACTCCGATACTGCAACCTTGGATGATGAAAGGTCTTCCAGAAATGAACTCAAGATGATATATAGCTGTATTCAAGAAACAATAATGTTGAAACTTGAAATTCTGAAAAAAGTTTCTTAAGGCTCTTGATTCTTGTGTTGTTTATACCAGTTTTTGACCTTCTCGAATGAGTTTAATAGATGAAGTTTCTTGGGTTTACTTTGAGATGAAGAGAAGTTCGGTTGCGAATTGTCGTGCAATGGGTTCTAAAGAGGGCATATAAGAGCAAAGGAGACAGTGAAGGGACTCACAGTTTAGAAACACAAAAAAGGACAGGAAAGGAAAGGACTGAAATTTATCGTTGAATATAAAGGCTAAACATAGATAAAATCATGACCTTTAACCTCATGCAACTGCAGAATTAATGCATTAAGACCCTTGAGCTGGAGTCAGATGTCAATCCAATTTACAATATGTTTTCATTTATCACTGTTTAAGCTTTTAGCTGCATTTTTCCGGGTAGTCTCTTTCTGCTTTCATGTTCTCTACATAAAACTCATGAAACCATTTCCAATACGCCCTCTTCCTATCGCAAGAACCTCCCTCCTCAAAACCTACCTTCACAAGTTTATAATCTACTTTTGATTGTTGTCTTGGAAACCGTCTGCAATGGCAGAGTATTCATCCACCCGAGATTTCAACAATGGGCTCTTCACACAGCATCATACACACCATTCCACGAACTCGTTTCTACACATACCGTAACTTTGGAAACCAGCTCCTGTTCTCTGACCAACAGGTTACAAGGTAAAAACTCTGTTTGTCTCTCTCCATCTATCTATTGATCTATCTACACTCCTTCGTAAATTTTAAGTGATCTGAATCCCTTCGAAACCATATCTTTTACAACAATATCAAGAAAGCATAATTTTTTTAAGTTTTAAAAGATATGTTTTTAAAATTAAATTTTTTAAAATTTTAAATATTTTTAATAAAAAAAAATTAGATAAAATTAACTTTAATGAAACTTTTTCATATGTACTTAAAAAAATATTATTGCACGTCATATTAAAAACAGTAAAAAAATTTCTTATTATAAGTTCAATTTAAAAAAATCTTTTATTATAATTTTAATTACTTTTAGTCAATTTGTTATATAACTTGACAATAATATGTTTTAAAATATTTTAAACAAATTAAAATAGTTTTTATTTTCTCTATCTTGCCATTTAGATAAAAATTTTAAAATTAAATCTCGATTTTTCTCTTGTCAAATATTATCTATTTCACAATCCAATTCTTTTTCACCATCCCAAAGAGCAAAGATGACATTAAAGTATATGTTTTAGGATATTAGGTTTATTGGTTTATTCATAACCTACTGTATAACTTTGGCAACTTAAACATGCCTGCTAGTAGACAAATCAATTAGTTATTAGGTATTGCATTACAGGTTTTTATGTATTGTGTTATTAGTTTTTAGATATTGCGAGACTGATTTTTATACATTACGTGGCTTAATCACTGTGCCTCTGCTTTTAAGCATTGCATGGCTTAATTATTGCGTCTCTTGTTTTAGGCATTATGTGATTCGTTTTTAGGCATTGATTAATTGATTTTTAGGTAATGTCTAAGCCACCTAAAAATTAATCACCCAATACCTATTAACTAATCATGTAATGTTATATCAACTAGTCATGCAATACTTAAAAATTATTTATATAATACCTAAAAATTAGTTACATAATGCCTAGAACTTAGTAATGTAATGTCCAAAAATCAGTTATGTAATGTCTAAAAATTACCAAAACTACTGAATTTTATTTACCGAAATTAAAAACTTCAAACAATACACCATATTTCATTTAATAACATAATTAACAAATATACCTACTTGACGAAGAATACTTAAAATGCTCAAAAGTTTTTTTTTCATGCATTAAAAACCACTGCAAAATGCTCAAAGTGTTTAAAGGTTTTTCTTTATGGCAAAAAATTCTCCAAAATTAATGATCTAGTGAGGAATGCTCAAAGGATATGAGTTGGTTTGAGACGCGGACCTAACATTTAAATCGGTTTCATAATAGATAACTTTGTCCAAAATTAATTTTTTTGAGTAAAAATAGTTAAATTTATAAAAAGAGTTATTTTCAAAAATACTTTAAGTATGAGGGGTTCTTTTGAAAAGAATTCAAAAAGATTTTTTACACATTATGTTGAAAAAAAAATTATTATGCGTTATGTTGAAAAAAATTATTGCACGTCTGGTTTAAAAAAAATAATTATTGCATACCATTTTGAAAAAATGTTACCTTTACCTGCTATGTTCAAAATTTTGTTACACGTCTTGAAAAAACAATTGTTATATGTTATGTTGAAAAAAAAATTATTACACGTTTTGAAAATAAAATTGTTATACGTTATATTGAAAAAATATTATTGTTAAAATTATGTTGACAAAACAATTATTATACGTTATGTTGAAAAAAAAATTATTAAAAAAATATTACAATTATCTCCTAATGTCTCCATAGACAATTGTTTCCTCAGTAAATTTGTTTTTTTGGCTTCCTCTCAAATTCTAAACACTATTTTATTCCAAATAAAGCTATACTGTCAATAATGGAAAGTTGGGTTTCATTTAAAATGGAAGGTGTCAGAACAAGATCCTAATATGGAATGGGAATTGACTGATTTATGCTGACACAAAAGAGCCTGCTTATGACAAATGAATAATAAGAAAGGAAATCTATAGAAGCTTTCAAGTAAAAGCTTCAGTAAACATGCAAATTTTCGGAAGCAAAGGAATTCTTTTTTATTTTCTTTTTTCATTTTAGCTCTGATTTTTTTTGCATTGATTTTGACGATTCTTTAAGTAGTTAATACTTTGAATGGGGTTTAATTTACTATGTCAAAATTGTAAAAGTTGTGGTCTATTAGTAATTTGTTTGAAAATACCGCATACACAATACAGATAACCAACTTTTTATACAAGGCAAATAATTCCATTGACTATTTTGATGTGCTCTAAAATTGAATTTAACATCTCTTTGGCAAAACTTATAACTATATATTAAAGGAAGTCTCAAAAGACTCTTGGCTTGACACTTGGTAAGCTCTTTGCTTGACACTTGATATTTTATATGTGAGACGCATGACCTACTTAAAAGTGTTTTTGAGTTTTTGTGTTTTTGAGAAAGCTTGGTGGTCATTTCATCTCGCTTTTAATCTCCAAATGATTTTTTTTCTTTCCTTTCCCCCTTCTTTCTGCTGTTTCTTTGCTTTGTGTTGGATGGCTCTTTGTGGTCACGTGTCTAATTGATATAGGCATAGGCATGGCTTTTTGGTTTTTTTTCACTCTAGTGCTTCTACATTTTTTCCTTGCGCTCTAGGTTTTTCTCCTAGTCCTATCTTCAATTTTGTTGTCTCTGTCTTCTCTTCTTTAACTATTGTTTTTTTTATAATTTTATTTTATTTTTTTTATTTTAATATTTTTTTAATATAACATGTAATAATTATATTTTTTAATATAATATATGATAATTTCTTTTTACAACATAATATTTAACAATTAAATTTTTAATATGATCTGTAATAATCAATTTTTAATATAACATGTAATAATTAATTTATAATATGATATGTAACAATTATATTTTACACATAATTTTTTATCGTATGTAATAAACGTTTCATTCACCTGTCAACTTAACTCTTCATTGTAAGAAATCGAAACATTTGATCTTTGATTGTTATAATTGAAATGCTTAATCCTTAATTTAAAAAATACTTAAACCTTTAACCCCAATTTAAGTATTTAGCTAACAAAAAATTATGACAATCCATCCTATATAAAAATACAAAAAATTTATGAAGAATATTTCACAACAAGATCACATAAGAAAAAAAATTCGCATCATGGACCATTTTATAAACAAACCCAAACAATTTTGTCATCCCGAACCCTTTTGGTTTTTTCCTTCTCTCAGTTTAGTACCACACATGTACTTTGTAGCCAAATCCATAGTCAAGGTTCAGGAAAACTAACATTTGGCGGAAGTATGATGGAAAATGTGGATTTAATCCAACAATTATTCCACTAAAAAAAGTCATCGTTCATCTGTCCTGCACAAAACCTAAACCCTTCAATCATAAAAATGAAAAAGCCGCAAAATCTCTAGTGCTTTTCAATTTTCATCATTAGAATGCAG
>NW_018397257.1:10313357-10315415 GCF_002168275.2 Theobroma umbraticum
ACGCCATCACAACCCCAGGAAATAGAAAGCAAACAAGCAGCTTTGCAGCTAATCAAGTTTAATTACCTTTCCAAATGCGAAAGGACTTCTGATTAATTGGTGCACCAAACACGGTTTGAATTGTATCGAACAACAAGCTCTCAGGAGTGCTCCTCAATTCTTGTACTATCTGATAAATAGTCTTTCCATTCTCAAAGTAAATGTGATTGTTTGGATGTTTTGTTTTGCAACCAGCATGGCGCTCAAACTCATAAGCATTCAGCACCTAATGCACAATCATATAATTCTTTGATGAGGAACAGAGAGGTTTAGCAACCAAATTTAGAAACCATGGGATGGCTTACCTTAGAAAAGTTACATGATTGACACCCGCAAAGATAGCCAGAACCTTTTATGACTCCACGAAGCTCCTTATTACATATAGGGATAAAACCATAAGGAAGAAAGCAATCACAACTAAAGAATACATGAGAAAAAGAACTGAATTACCTCCCGTGACAAGGAAATGTACTTCACAGGTACACCATCTAGCATACCGGTCGATATCAAACTTCTGACATTTGAAGGGAAGCTGTTTGGAGCTTCTTTCTTTGATGATTTGAACTCTGGTTTAGTCCTTGAAGCAGATTCAGGTCTTAATTTAGGAGCCCGAGTAGTACATGCAACTGCAACAGCAGTTGATGCATCCAGCTGTTTTTCTGAGGCTCCTTCCGATGATAGATTGGAAGATGGAGTGTATGAGGGCTCAAAGCTACTTAGAGGCCTCCCCACAGGAATAATCTCATGTTCTTCATGAAAGCCACCAAAAGAAAGAATATTGGCCTCCTCCTTACCATAAGTGTCACCCATTGATATAGGAATTTCATCACCCTTACCATAGGCAGGAGTTGCTGTTCTGATATGAATATCACCCCTGTTGTAGGTATGCCCCATTAGTGCAACATTATCATACTCCTTATCATAGCTATGCCCCATTGAAATGAAACTACTTTCATTTTCCCTGTCATAGGCCTCAATTGTAGTCATGTCACCGTTATTTTCCCTACTAAAACTATGTTCCTTTGGTGCATGCATACTGTTAGCAGAGTCCTTAACTTGATTGACCTTGACTTTTCTAATTCCACCATAACTAAAACATGTTTCAGGGTCTTCCATGGTATGAGATATTGACGAACCAACAGAGGCATCTTCACCAAAATGGTCTTCAATGCCTTTTCGTCTTATGTTATCCACTTCAACAGGAGATATGTTCCTTTCAGTGAAATTGACAGGCCTTTCAGAATCGGAGCCAAACAACCGGTCAATAAATTGGCTTGGAACTGATTGAAAACTGGAAGCATTTTCCCAAGGGGAAACATTTAAATTAGATATTCCAGAACTTGATTTGTTGTTTGGAGCTTGTATAGCTTGCTTCTTGCTGGGGAATAGCTGTGGTACAGCATCAACAAACCAATTATGAGACCTCTTAGGTTCAATTCGGGACGGATTATCAAATGCTGCATCCCCATCGGACATATGTGCAGGACCCTTTGCCATCCAAAAACTTTTATTCTGAAAAGACTGCCAGAAACAATCACTCAGAAGTTGCTTGTTTGTAATACTCCAGTGATCCAAATACCAACAAAACATTGGGAAGAAAACCCTTTGATTCTTTCACAGTAAAAGTTGTAATCTTAATCATTTTCAACAGTTATTCCCCACAATGAACCCCACCAACTCAACCCTCCTCCCCCTAAAGAAAAAGAAAAAGGGACAAAGAAAACTGTTTTTACATCAAATCTATTGCATTCACCTGCCAAAGTACGGCTTTGAAACCTTCCAAAACTTAGTCATAACTCATATGCAATATGCAACACTAAATGTACATTCTTTCAGAAGGGTGTTTAGAGCTTACTAGTTTTATTCCAATTCGAGGAGAATACTTCCCTCAACTTCACTCCAGGTTGACAGTTCTCCTTTGTTTATATATACATTTCATTTCAACACAAGTTTCAAATGGAACATTCATTTCTGCATCACTAAAATCCTAGTGAGCCAAAACCAATATAACTCCTCAAT
>NW_018397257.1:10315515-10318521 GCF_002168275.2 Theobroma umbraticum
GGCTACCGTCGTCTTCTTCTCCTCTGCCGGCTTCTTCTCTGCCGGCTTCTTCTCTGCTTTTGGTGCCATTTTTTCACACGGCTAGGGTTTGTTTGTCCTTGGGGAAAAGAGGGATAAGGAAGTTGAATTCGAAGGAAATGGTAGATGAGATATATGTTTTGGGAAGTTTGGTGGTCTATATATAAAGAGAAGTGGGAGGGGTTATTGGTTTGCTTGGGTTTCACAAGGATCGATGACGTGGTGGATTTGAACCGTGGGATAATGGTCAGTCATGGGATTGAATTGACGGTCGGGATGGTTTGGATTTTTGGGATTACATTGTGTGCGGCGCGGATTGCTGAGTTGGTGTTAGCTTGCGACGTTGGATTGTGGTTGAAGAGGAAGGGATATCGACGTCTGAGATAGGATTTTGATTTGTTATTGACTAGGATCGTTGACGTGGAAACGAAGTGAAGGTTGATGACATCAGTCTCTCTTGCGCGGAAGACGGACGGCTTCCGGCGGCCTCCAATTTTTCCGTTGACGCAATTCCATGCGCACCCAAATATTATAAATTTCGTAGTACAGTAGTACTTGAATTTTAGAAAGATTTATTATATCATAATTGAAAAAGATAACCCCGATTGCAATTGGTATTCCTAATTGATTTTTGGCTTAATAATAAAAAAATTTCTAAATTATCTCATTTTATGTTAAAAAAATTTATTCTTTTATTATATAAAAAAAACTTTAATCTTTTGATTTGCATTAATATAAGAGAAATTAAGAATGATAATGTGTAGTTTATAATCAAATATCCTACATCAATCGATATGATTAAGTAATATTTGAGTACTTTATAACCTGATTCGAGTAAGGTTTAATAGTAAAATTATTACACATTACAAGGTTGAATAGTAATCATAAAGTACTCACTATCTATAGTCGAATATAAATAATTATTTTTAATATTAAATCTTAATTTTTATATATTATTTATTTTTAAATTTTTTATAATTAATCTAATACTTATTAAAATTTATTAATTGTTCTAAGTATAATTTTTAATTTTTTTATGAGTTAACCTTGATTTACTCAAGGAATTTTCATTAATAATATATATCAAAATTAATTTTTAATTTATTTTAATAGAATATTTTATGAATTTCGTATTTAACGAGTAATATTTAAGATAAATTTAAACAATAATTTCAAAATTTAATGAAATATTACAAAATCCAAATATTTTACCAAATTACCAGATTCATGCTAAGGTATCTGAAAAATAACATAAACCTACTCATTAACATCAAGGCAAAAAATATATTTTGGTTTTAACCTTACAACATAAAGGATTACGAAATGATTTATGGCAAGTCAATTAAGCGGATTTACAAATCTATTCTAACGATCAACAAATTTCTAAAATTTGATCAGAATAAGGATTGTAATTCTCAAGGTATGATGACATGCTCAAATAGAAGGGAATCAATGAGGAAATTTGTATTATAGATGATAATTTATTTGATATCTAAATTGTATTAAAAATTCTTTATTTATGGAAAAAGAAAGAAAAAACGTAGAGTTGTTTAATAGATACGCCTACTTGATATGTCAAGTAAGTTTCACCTAAAATAAAAGAAATAAAAATAGATTTATGGAGGTTTAATTAGTGAATCTCTTTCCAACATTATCTTCAAGATTTCTTTAAATAATAAAGATTTGATTTTAAAATTATTTTATAAGAAGGACGTAAACGAATGTCAAACATAATAATAAATGATTTTTTTTGTTCATGTAGCATATAACATGCTCACTTATCAGCTTGTATGATATTGATGTGGTCAAAATAGTTTTTGTATGATTACATTACGATGTGTTACGTGAATAGAAAATATTAATTAAATTTAAATTTAAAAATTATTAAATTTACCTCAAGATTAAAAGATTTGTATCCATATAAACCAAATGATAAAGAATTCTTTGGGCAAAATAAAAGATTATATATGAAGTGAGATACTTCCAGCACCTTTTTAATATTTTAAGTCTTGTTTTATATTATATTAGAATTAAATCAACGCGCTGCACACGGTTCGCCCATTCTATCCCTCTCAGGATGCGGCGGCTTACCCACTAGACACAGTAAAATACTCTTTTTATAGGATCCACGTGGCAAAATTTGAGAGTCTTGTTGGAACAGCTTCACAATTTCCTCTTGAAACCTCCACATGACCAAACGTGAAAGCTCCAGCTAGGTTTTCTTTTATATAGTATAGATATACTATCAATCTATTAAATAAAAACAATATTGGTGGCTTAAATACCAATGGTAGCTTTTGATAGATATAACTTTGCAACCTTTAGTTTAGTTCAATAATTAATTTATGGATTAATATTCTTAATAGAAACAATGTGTTCCTTTTTTCAACTTAATGTTTTGCAATTTGAACAGTCCATGAAGTAAATTACACTTTTTTTTATTCCTAAGCAACTTTAGTGTTAAAAAGTTAAATCAAAGAATGTGCTAAGCTGTATATATTTGTTTTATTTGCTTCAAGCTATTACCAATATTAAATCATCTCAATAACCTTATCCAAAGTACAAGATTAAATTATATGTAAGGAAATTTAACTTTATCACAATAACAACAAAGCAGCGATGGATTCAAGATTTTGTATAAAGGGTGGCGAGTAATCATACAATATTATATATTGGATTAATGATTTCATTTAAAGTAAAAAAAAATATTTTTGAAATTAAATTAAATATAATATAAAATTTAATTAATAATTTAAATATAAATTTTAAAATTTATCATTATAAATAGACATAAAATAAAAAAAAATTAACATTAGATTTTCATATTAGGTATCGCAAGCTATGCTCGATGTGCTTTTATGTTTTTAAATTCATATATGATAAAATTCGTGTCTATGATCTTAACAAACTGTTTCTCAATGTAAAGAATAAGTGATCTAATAAAAAAATAATCTTTCATCCTACTACGTAATCTTGTATTTACAATTT
>NW_018397257.1:10318931-10319364 GCF_002168275.2 Theobroma umbraticum
GTATAAAAAATTTCAAGTTATAACCACTAAGATACATGGATATTGATAAATACTCTGGTCCAAAAAGTTTTATATTACCAATTATTAACGCGGCTAAAAACGTAAATTCGAATAATATTGCTCTCAATATGTGTCAAGGGTTATATATATTTTTTAATAATATGGTCAAGAGTATGTTAAGGTTTTATCAACACCTAATTTCCTCTTCAGGTGACTTAAGGACATAGTTTTCCATATTAATTAAGTGCATTCAAGAGTTTACTCTCGAAATATTCTGTATTGGTACCGAACCTTAATTGACAGAGAAAGAAAACTCTTATCCTTACCAATAGAATTTACCCTTGTGGGCATTGCTATGTTAAATTGAACCCCAAACAAATTTGTACTGGATTTTAAATTTTCATAAATTAAAGTTTTCAAGAGGTAATAATCG
>NW_018397257.1:10319464-10320837 GCF_002168275.2 Theobroma umbraticum
TAGGCATCTTCAAGGAGTGATGCAAAAGGTTACAGCCCGGAATCCAATACATTTTTGTCTGATTCTGTGTAACTTTGTAGGAGGTTTTTGACCATTGTGTGGTATGATGGTTTTTGGTATGGGTGTATCTCTCAGGTCTTCAAAATGTTAAATTCTCCAATAGAGTAATGAAGTTCTTATTGTCTTGATATTTGAAGCCATCTTTAAGCTGTTTCTCTAAAATTGATATATATTCTTTGCATTCCTGAACATGGTTTCCCTTAATCATTTTTTGCTTGTATCTTTTTTAAAAGCTTACTATCGGGGAGCCATGGGCATCTTGCTGGTCTATGATGTCACTGACGAATCATCCTTCAACAGTAAATCCCTTGTTCTTTTGCTTTCACTTAATAGCTGATTTTAGAATTTTTTTTTGTTTAACTTTACATTTTTAACTTCTTTGTCTTAGTGTTGCAAAATTTTGTTGGTTTCCTTTTAGTAATCTGTTAAATATTAAGGTTTTGCTTTGTTTCTTTTTGTTGTCACAGCACTTCATTACTCTGTTAAATCTCTTACAGAAAGGCTTCTCTCCTTTTCAGATATTAGGAATTGGATTCGCAACATTGAACAGCATGCATCAGATAACGTTAACAAGATACTGGTGGGGAACAAGGCAGACATGGATGAAAGCAAGAGGGTATGCTGCTCGACATAAGATTTTCAGTATATGACATCTATGATCCTATCATCATTTAGATTGTTTTGCATTATGTCGTCAGAAGTTTGGCATGTTATCCAATTTGCTCTGCTAAGTATGCTGGTGGATCTGTGCATTTTTGCTGAGATAGCAAAGATAACTTTTGCTCACTACTCATTCCAATACAAATCTTTTGATTTCTGAAGTAGAGTAAGGAGGGGGTCAACTAGTTAATTAAATTTAATGATACAAAACCTCTAATTCCTGTACTCTACATATTTTCTCTTTTTGAAGGCTGTGCCTACCTCCAAGGGACAAGCACTTGCTGATGAGTATGGAATCAAATTTTTTGAAACTGTAAGTAATGCTTGCTGATTGTGGTTGTTGTTTGAATTGGCGAGATATAAACTGAAAGAAACTGTTCGATGCAGAGTGCAAAGACAAATCTAAATGTGGAGCAAGTTTTCTTTTCAATAGCAAGGGACATAAAGCAAAGGCTTGCCGACACTGACTCAAGGGCTGAGGTATTCGAACTGCCCCACCTTGCCTGCAGGCTCTTACATTAGAAATCATAGTTATTTTGCAATTATTGAAAACTTTTTCTATGGTTGCAGCCCTCAACTATCAAGATTAATCAACCTGACCAGGCAGCGGGGGCTGGTCAAGCTGCACAAAGATCGGCTTGCTGTGGTTCAAC
>NW_018397257.1:10320937-10353165 GCF_002168275.2 Theobroma umbraticum
AAATAAAAGTAAAAAAATGAAAGTAAAGAGAGAGCTAAGTTTGATATTGTGTGTGAGGAGCACCTGATCTTTGCTCCTGAAAGGAATATCGAAACGTAGTCTACAACTGCTTAATCACACGTCACGTTTACTTTCATATTTAAAGTCCACGTGTATTGTGAGTAACGGACCTTGACCGTCGATGGACTGTAACCAACTTCATCCAAGGGTGAGTTTTCGTCACTTTCTATTATCTTGCGTTTCGAATCTTGAACGGCCGGTGCTAAGGTGGGAATTGAAACTATCAACACGTGTCGAGTTTTGGATGGTTTAACTGTAGTGAAGGCCGCTTGCGTGGGCCAATAAGATGGTGACAGTTCTCCCCGCAAGATTTTTGAAACCCATTGATTAAGAATCCATTGGCGATCATTTATAATCTTCTGTGACAGTATTCACCATGAACCGACGACGCGTCTGGCTCTTCTTAAATTGGTAAGGAGAGTGTATCTAATTATCAGACAACTCAACATTCTAAATTTGTGTCACACTTTCTCTTTTCCCCTCTAACAAGAACTAGCACATAGACTTGTACAATTTCTCTTAATAGGTATCAATACGATTTGTAATCTGATTCATTCATCAAGACACTCTAGAATAATTATTAGTTCAAAAAAATATATTTTTCGAGTTACTCTTGACAATTAAAGTGTGCGAGAATACTTGTTAAAATGTTATCTCGTTTTTTGTTTTGTTTTATTTTATTTAAAATGATATAATATGAAAAATATTACATATGTTTAAAAGTAGTATACTAAAGGTTTGTGTTGATACATTCATTATAAACTTGAAAAGAATGGAAAAGCTTTGAGATTTCCACTCTCTGACGAGTCCATGCCTCTAATGTTACAAAATGTCTAATTTAAGTTATGACCAAGAGAATAAAACACAACTATATGGTCCAAAATTAAGTTACAACCAAAGCAAATTATATTGACATTCACAGATGTAGATATGTTCCATAAATTGAGGTTCTGTTTAAAAAATAGGAAAGTACTTTTAGAGATAAAACACATTTGGATTAGGGAAAAAACATCTTTTGAATAAATATATACTTCTATTTTCTTTTATTCTTTCATTTTCTTTGTATGTTTCTGAAGACTTAAGCCCAAAGCCGAGTAAACAAGTCTAATGCTGCTGGCTCATCAATTCATCTGCAAGATGGAAAACAAACCAACCCAATTTCTTCACTTCTTTTAATGTTCATGGATCTTAGTGATATTTTAGAGAGTCTTTTACACCAATTCAATGTTCTTTAATGGTCGGGGATGATATTCAATGTTCTTTTTCTTTGTCAATCTTTTCAATTAATCTCAACTAAAAAAATTTTATTTCTTTACTTTTTCTTCAGAAGTCTTTTTGTCATGGCAGAATTAAAACAATGTTCTCGTGTATGGACCAGAAAAGATGTAGGATTTTAATAAAGAAATTCAATAGTAAAAATGGAGGAGCAACTGTGTATACAAAAAGTTCAACTCCAACTAACTACTAAAAAGAATCAAGAAATTAAATCATCTATGTCTATACCCTGTTCATAAGAACAAGTGTCAAGAAAAAATGCCCACAAAAAAATGGGTAAATATGAACCAGGTTTTTTACAAGAACAACAACCAAAAGATCCTTATATAAAACAATGAACAACAGGCGCCGGCACCACCTTCCCTACCTTCAACCCCAAATCACTTCCCCATGGCGCCAGGTTCAGATCCAGGCACAAATCACTTTCAGCGTCCCTCGACTTCTTCATCTCTGGCAACAAATCCCGAGTCACCAACCCTTCGTTTGAGGCAGCCCTATGTCTCCTCATGTGACCCCCAAGGGCTTGGCCTATGGCAAACTCCAGGCCACAGATTGAACATTCGTGGGTCTTTGGCTTCTTGGGTGAAGCAGGCATCTCCGAAAGGTTATCTCCTCCTCCTAGCCTCGGCTTCTTGTGGCTCGCCCTGTGCCCTCCGAGTGCTTGGAAAGATGAGAATCTTTTGTTGCACGTCTTGCATGCGAAGACACGACCCTGGAAATGCATCGATGGGTCGGTTTGGCCAACCTTGGATAGCAACATCAAGCAGTTTGCCATGTCCATGGCCTCAATATCTCTGCCTCTCTTCATGGTCATGTTTTTAGAAAAAAAAAAAAGTCTGAAACTTTGGGGAAACCCTGAAGTGTGGAAACTTACGCTTAAGGTTTTTGCTGCTGAAAATCTGAATGGAAAACTTTGGATGGCAGGAATGAGAACTTGGGAGTTATATTTATAGGTAGGCAGCTGGCGAGAGTGTGCCTATCTGGGAAGGTCAACATGACAGAATTGTCAATGATTCTTGCGGGCTAAGAAAGTAAAGAGAGAGTGTTGGTACTCTTGTAATTACGACGGAAGTTTCAGGGGTATATTAAATGGAAATGTCAGCCGCCATTCAGTACGTTTGCGTCACCGCGTAGCGGAGCATGTTAAGAAAGTCCCTACCAGGACTCTTCCTAATTCTCTGACAAATTCTAGACACTTTTACAGTGTTCTCAGTGTTGCTTTTATCCCCTGCCACAACTTTCGTGCGTGTTCATCTCGTTCCATGCTTTTCCCCGAGTATCATAATTTTCCTCATTACTTGCTCCTGAAGTCAATATTATTTGTTTGTGTTCGATTTCGATTTTTCCACCCAATATTGGCAGAAAAATTGGGAAGTTAAAAACTATTAAATTTATTACACGATTACGTTTATAGCATCTTAACTTTTGTACTGAAATCAGTGGAAAGTTGCATATTTGGGCATAAGCATTTTCAAGGAAATAGAATTCCTGATTCCTGATGTCATTGGTGGCTATGCATCTCCACTGGCGCGTGGCGGTGTTGAACCGACTCATATGAGGGTTAAAAAAGGCCACACAACAGCAAAGAATTAGCTACAGTCAAAATCCGAAACCAACTGTAACAAGGAACAAGATCAAATGGAGACACAGAAAACGTGGGCAGAAAGTAGTTGTAGTACAATGAAGTGAGATATCTGATTTAGTAAAAAAATTCAACGCGGTCTTCAATTTAGCTCAAGGATGACTTTCCTAGTTTCACACCTTTCCTACTTACTCGCATTCACTTTCCTAGCAATAACCTTTCTTTTTAACGTGGGTCCTTTTCATTTAACTGGAAATAAAGTTCTTTGTTATTTCACAGTCCGAATCAAGAAAGTTCTTATCTATTAAGTAGGAAAGAGTAGTAGTATCATATTCCTATAAGATTTCCGTTGTGTATTCTCGTTACCAAACATTGAAATTTCCGAGTGGAAATTTGATGTTGGCAGAATCTAAGTGCGTCCACATTTGCTTTTAGAGGAATTTTGTGTGTATTTTTCTTAAGAAAAGTGTTGATTGCTCAAACAGCATTTAGTAGTCAATGACTTAACATTGTAATTATGTTTAATTATAATTTCTAAATCGTAATCGTCATACCACGATGTCAAATTAGATCAACAATCAAATGCAATAAATTTTATTTTAATTCTTTTTTTTTTTCATATTCTTTCCCCATTTCTTTGTCAAACATGTTTAAAAAAGGAGGGCTCCTACACGCTTTGTACGCAGAGTAATGCAATTATTGAGTTAATACCATTATTAGAGGAAACAGCGTGGTTCTTTGTTTTCCAATTGCCTCTTCTTAATGGCAAACAATTAAAAATACATAACAAAAGCATGAAACTTGCTGCTGAAAAACACATAGCAATTGCAAATTCAGTGAAAAGATATTAAAATGTTTTTATTAATAAAAAATTAAATAAGTAAAGATTATCCCCAAGTGTAGGGATGGTCAATTTTCCACTCAACGACTTCTTTGGGATCAGTTGAATACAAAGTAGCCGTAGTTATTTGAACAAATATTTATTTTTTGAACAGGTAATTTGAACAAGTGTTTATTTGATTTTGGAATCTTCGATTTGAACAATAATAATCCCAATGCGTAGAATTTTCTTGCCATATTTCTGGGTTTCAAACTACATCATCTAGAAAACAAATAAGACCAAATTTCAGAAGCTTCTTCCTCTAGAATCTTGTCCCATAGTCATAAACATTGATTTTTCAATTATCTTTTTCCACTCAGCAAAGTATCTTTTAATCAAAGCTACAAAAGAATAATAATGTTGTTTAATAAGACCAAATCTTTTTTTTTCTTAATTTTTGTTGTTTTTATGCCTTTTTTTATTTTAATTTAGACTGATTGAGTTTGAACATAGTGATTAAAAACTCAATAATTCAGATTTGAAGAATAATAAATCTAAAGAAGATTCGACGATTTGAATCATTTATAGTTTCAATAAAATATTTTCTTTCTTTACTAGAGTGGTTTGCTAGGGGATCCAATGCTCTCGCTTGCTTCCGAGGTTCAATGTTTAATAAAATATTACGTTTTCCATCTCATTTTATCTTTTTGGTTAATTTTCGTATTAAATAAATTCAATATTGATCATTATTTTTTAATAAAATTTTTAAAAACAAGCTTCGTAAATTTTGAATTTCAAATTTTTCAAAACATATTTTTTAGATTTTAATTTTATATAATATTTTAAAAAACAATGGTCAAAATTAAATTCATTTGATGAAAAAATGAATAAAGGACAAACAAATTAAGATAAAATTTTGATTTTGATTTATTATTTTAAAATTTATAAATGTTTAAAATTTATTATATATAAAAAAACAATATTAAAAATCTAAAAAAAAAGTCTTCATTTTAAAATATTTTTTAAAAAAGGATTAAAGAAAATAAGGAACCGAAGAGTACTTATTCTTTCCCATCTGTTGCGAAGCATATGCATCTCGTGTTCTCCCTGCAATATTTGACGGTTCTCATTAATTAAATTATAACCCGTATGTTGCACCCGAGCCTCTCTTTTTTTTATTTTTTTAATATGTTTTTTTATTATTTTTAGGTGATTAAAAGAGTTTTTTTTTTTACTTATGTAATAAAAATCAGATTAAAAAAAAAAAAAACTAGCATCGTATGTAACCAAATGAATCCGAAGACCTTTCCTAATCCACGTGCGTGCGTAGCGATATATTCAAAACAATTATTCTTGAATATTTTGTTTATTAATTATATTAATCTTTTGGTGAAGTAGTCAAAGATTTTGAAAATTAGTTAATAGAGGTTCAGGGTCAAGTACAGGCTGCCTTTACTGAGGGATGCATGTAACTGCTTTCTCTACCAAATCAGGACCAAAAAATGGAAAAAAAAAAACAATAATTAAAAAGAACATGTAGAGAAGAGAAGAGAAGAACTTTCAATTTTCCCACAATTGACATTTGTTGCTGTAGACCAGGGCGCGTGCCGCGTTGCGTTTACATTTTTTTTGCGGTCCAGTCTGGTTGTTGTCACTGGAAAAGTAGCAAAGTTGGAAACCGTCCATTTTTTTTCTTTTGCAACGAACAAAATCACACTTTTGCACTTCCGAGCTGTTGACATTATCCATCGTCCCATGATTCTTTCAACGTTTGAAACTTGTTTTTAACAAAAAATAATATTAAAGAATAAATAAGCTATTAAAACCATTTCCATCTTGTGGGTAAGTAACCTTCTACTTCTTATTACTATAACTGTGTTGCGTTAATATTCACTTATTATTTTTTAGTTAGCATAACAATAAAAAATTTTGTTAAATTATATATAAAATTATAAGAAAATTTTTATTTTTTAATTACATATAATTAAGTTTATGTATTTACCTAACAGTTGCTAATCAACACTGTCATTTATCTTTTTTTATATTATGTGATTTGTGATATATTAATGTATTATAATCGATGATAATATAATATGTTAAGTTATCACGTGACATTTCACTTTTTACGTTATCACTGTATCAATATTATAAGACATAAAAAATGATAATAATATTTTGATTAATAATAGTTAATTAATAATATTTTATTTGATATAAAATAAAAATATAAAAATTTAATTAAATTTAATAAAAACTAAAAATTTATTTAAATTTTGAAATAGTTTAAAAAAATATTTCAATATTATATCTTTTAATTATATATTGCTTTTTTCAATACAGGACAAAAATTATAAAATAAATATAATGTTATTGACACTTAAAAATTCGAGATTTGAAAATCTACAAACTTAAAAATACATTTCTATCTACCTTATGACTCTCATGGATGACCTACCTAAGTATGTCATACGACCATCAGCTATGATGTCAAAGGCATTCCTTTCGATTTATTTAATTAATTTTTTTTTAAAAAATGTAATAACTGTATATAATAATTTATTAGATTGATGCGAATTTTATTTGTATAATATGTAATTTACTAGAAAAGTTATGAACTTATATTTTTCACTAGAATTAAAAAAGAAGAGAAAAAAGAAGATTTTAACTAGTGTTTTCCTCGAGGTAAAAAGCACGGGCAGTAACCCTTGGAATCTCCAGAAGCCATTGACGGTAACTGAGCTGCTGCTCTATAGCTCCGCCGCAAAAGTAGAATAAAATAACGGGACCGTTTCACTGACCGGTGACCACAGCGTCCGATACCACACCGGAAAAAGAATAAGAAAAAACTCCAAACATTTCCGAACAATGAAGAGCAAATCGTCACCGTCGAAGAAGAATCCACCTCCGGCAGGCAAAGAACGAGAAGCCCACGATCCGAGTAAAATGCAGCTGCAGATTGTGGACACCAGGCCCACCTCATCCATGATCAGATCGTCTGTCGAGTTGCCACGTGGTTGGGTCGTCGAGCAATGGCCGCGTGTTAACTCTGTAGCCCGTCCCGGCCGAGTTGACAAGGTTGCTTCCACCTCCTCTTCTTTTTCTTTTACATTCTCATTTTTGTATTTACAATTTGTTCTTCCTTTCTGGGATTGCTTTTCATTTAGTTAATGAACTGCACCTGCAATCTGCATGCATGCATGCATGCATTTGTTTTGAGGTATTTATCTGAGAGGCTTCAGTTTGGAGGTTGATCTTTGCGTTTCTAATCAATTGATTTGGATGAAAAATTATGGAATCCAAGGAATCTTTGGGCTGTAATCCATTTTCCCATCGTGGCCGGAAAATTTTAATAATATCTTCTAATTTGGGAATCCTAGTCTCCATAATTTATAAATAAGGGAATGTCTAGATGTAGTTTCAGTATTTAAATTGGTCACTGATCCATTTTTGAGGCCATGGGGCCTTAGGCGGTGGGGGAGGGAGGAAGAGATGTTACTGCCCTGTTTAGAACATTCTGAAAGTTCATAATTACAATGTGGGATAATTGTGTTTGGAAGTTCATGCATTGAAGTTTGTTAGAAGACAGAATTTTGAGAACTTTCCATCTTATTTTCTGCAGTATTACTATGAACCTGGGTCTGGACGGCAGTTTCGTTCCCTCACAGCTGTTCAGGAGTACCTATGTGGAGAGATGGAATATACTCGTAGGCCACCAAGAGTGAAACCTGGCAATGAAACTTCTGTGAGTTCTATAACTGCTGAATGGATTTTCATGTTTTTCTTGCCATGAGGATTAGTTGTATTCTTGCTTATTTTGATCTGACCAACTGTGCTGGTAGTCTTTGCAGAAGCAAATTGTGCCCCACTTATTCAGGAGTGTTTCACCGCTCATGCTGCTTCATGATTGGATTGTTGAGGAAAAGCCCCGTGACAATGTTAGATATGCTGGAGTAATTGACAGGGTACTCTTGCATGCTTAATTTTTATTTGAAGTTTGTAGGCTTCTTTTTCTTTTTACTCCTTGACCTTGTGTACACCCAACTTTGCAATTGCAACCAAAATAAAGTACACAGGTACTCCTCAATGATCCATATTTTTTATGGTTTTGTTTCAGTGTGCATTCAGTTCTTGCTTTCTGTCAATCAGAAGTCTTTTCTTTTCCTTTTAATTTGACGGCTTAATAGAATGGACTTGTATACACTAGCAGAGAGTAGAAGACATACAATTATCATTCTACCTTTAACTGAGTTGATAACAGAAAGACTGATGCTAGCCTTACTTGTCTAAAAGTACTTTCATGGCATTTCCTTCTGAAACTCAGAATATTAGAAATGGTAATTTGTCTGCAGTATTACATTGGGCCTGGGACTGGACAGCGATTTCGTTCCGTGAGATCTGTTGAGAGATACCTTTCACAGATGGAAGCAAGTGGAGCTGCATGCGAGGTACTAAAAGGCAGGCGTGCCATTGGTAGTGTTAAACTATTAAGTTTTCTTACAGTTGAATTCAGTGTTATAATTTATGTTACTGCCCTTACAGAATTCTGGTCATAGGAAATGCATTTCTGATGGGGACGTTTCCCTATAAAATTGTTTGGAAATACCCAGAAGATGCCAAAAGAATAACTACACCTGGGGAATTGCAAAAGCGTATTACAATGAGTAAGAGAAATAACTTGAAGACTAAGAATCCAAAGAGAATTGTTGACAGTCTCCAGTCGTGCATTTTTCTGTTTTCAGCCATCTGGAACACCTGGTTCTCGGAAGAAATTAAAATCTGCTGTAGAGGTCGATCCAATGCTTGATTTTACCAGCCCTCCAGCGAAAGTAAAGTGGGTTCTTGGTGGACCTGGGGAAAGTCTATGGAACCCATTTATATTATCCATCAAGGACATTTATATTATCCATCAAGGACAAGTTTTGTCGTGTGTAGCTTTGAAGGTATTTTTGCTCTACTCTTTTATCAAAACCCAATTTATAATCTGTGACGTGCCTTCAATAATATCTCCTTGCTAATTGCAGTAACTGTCTCTTAAATCTGACTGGATACCTATTAAAAAGAAATAAATGATCATCATGATGGTTAGCTTCCAGTAGCTTTTAAGATGCTAAGAGTTGGCAAGTGATGGTTCCATCTGATTTCTGAAACTTCTTGTTACCAGATGCAGGAATTATAACTTGGTTGGCCTTTCATTGAATCATAGTCAAACAATTTCTCTATCACGATTGACTGAATGCTCATTGAGCTCTTGCTGTTCCTTGGTTCTGCAGGTGGTAACAAACGGCACCAAAAACAGGCAGAGTAGAGAATCGAAGTTAAAAATGTAGAGCGGAATGTTGCATGAGCTTCTGGTGATGCAGTCTACCTTAGGGAGTTTTTGAATTATGTTGTAAACTTGTAATCTCTACATTTAGTGCAGATATATATCTGAGCTCTGTTTATGTCGTTATTGGGAAAACCAGTTGTTTCTGTTCCCATTGAACGTGACTGATTGGCTCCTGTGAATTTGTCCAACTGTGCATGGTAGACCTCGATTCTACCCCCAAGTGATTTGATGGTTCAAATTGCAAATACTGGACCTTGTTCATCAACCCCATCTTAGCTCAGTTGGTAGGGCGGAGGGCTGTAGTGGGATCCAAGTCAACACATACATAGGTAGCTGGTTAGAATCAGGCAGGTCGGATAATTGTACACTTTCCATTTTGTTCAAAGCTGTGCCTGACAAGTCCCAGATGAGCATCCTGCTATTGAAAATTTGAGTGTTCAGTCATGCAATAGAGTCAAGGCCATCACCTTCAATCCTTTTGTAATTGATTGCTTTTGTCCTGGAAGAACCCTCTTCCTGCTGGCACGGCAGCAGCATTCTGAACTTTACACTTAAAACATCACGATATAAGGAGAGAAACAGGACACAAGCTACCAATCACCTCTGCACATTGTATGAACTATGGGAAACATCTAAATGTCTTGCATGCTGTCTCAGCCATCACTTTATAATATGAGGAGCCTTGTATAAAAACGCAATGCTTATCTTAGCTTTTATAATTGTAAATTAAACAAAAGAAAACAACCTCAATTAATCGATTTGTCTGCGAAAGATCCTACTTAAACCTTTTGCATATAAAGAAACACAGATAGGCATCAGAAATGGAAAACAATTAAGGTGGCAATTTCCCTGACAAGTAGAGAGAAAGTTTATCTCTCAGGTGTACACCCTTGATGTCTACAAAGCCACAATTCCGTTGGTGGTACCCCGAATCATGGTCATGAGACAAAGGCATTTCATCCTGGACATCATCTTCCAAGTCAATAACAATGTTATGAAGCAAGCAGCAAACCAGGATGATCCTTGGCAACTTATGTTTGTCAGGTCTCCACATTACCCCTTGGATGATCTTCCACATTTCCTTGAGCCTTGCCAATGCCCTGTGTGCCACCAGCCGAGTTGCAGAATGCCTTTTATTGAACTCAGCTCTTAATGCTGGTAGTTCTTTTCCCTCGTAAGGTATAATGAGATAGGGTAACAAAGGATAGCCTGAATCCCCAATTATGTATTCCCTTATTTCTGATCCTTCAGAGATCTCAAGTTTTTTCCCATTCAATCTCTCTCCTTTTTCACACAGTTTATAGAAATTTGAACTCTGAAACACCAACCAGTCTTCAATTCTACCTGGCCACCCAGTGACTATGTCCCTGAACCTCATTTCAGGGTCCACAATTGCCTGCAAGACCATGCTGTGATTCTTCTCATGATCAAGCCACACTTTACTTGCAGGGTCTGATGAAGGCAAACTCATCATAATGTGAGTAGTGTCAATCACACCACAGCAATTAGGAAGACCTTGAATCTTTTCAAATTTGGACTTTATTTCTGTCATTTCTGGTTCAGTGGAAGGCCATTGCAGGTGGTGAAGACCCCTTTCTTCCATAGACTCCACAAAGCGCCAGGTCAATTGGGAGACAGTTGAGTGGTGCAGCCCAAACGAATCACCAACTGTCACTAGTGATTCACCAGAGCTCAGCCTTCTCAAAGCTACAGCTACTTGATCTTCCAAAGACACAGGTTTACCATTTGCAAATGTAAAATTTCCTGGCTTGGCCGTCATATCTTCTTTCACAAGTGAACATATGTAGTTGAAGGTTCTTCTGGAAATATTGAAAACAGATTTGAACTTATCATGACCTTTAGATGGGCATTGAAGACCTACAGAGAGAAAGGGCAAATAAGAAGAAAGCATTATTTACACATAAGCAACGTATAGGTTGGTACAGATGCTCCATTGGATTTCACTAGTAGTAACTCTGACAAACATTATTTCAAGCATCAGGATTAGCTTACCGATGATAAAAATACAACTTTTGTGGTCCTTTTGATTGGACAAAATATAATCATAGGAAACAAAACAATTGAGTAAACAGCAGACTTGAGCATAGCAACTCTCTTTATGGTTTTTCGAGTGAAAATTAATGTCAGAATTATACACGTGCATGAATAATTACTGGTTTGTAAAAACGTGACAGCTTTATTTTGGAGCATTAAATAAGCAAACATTGCATGTAAAGTTGAAACGTGACAGCTTCTGTTGGATCTGATTTGTGTCAATTACTGGTTAGGGCCAGTAAAAATCAAGGGGTGATAAAAAACCAGCCACATATGCATGGTTTTCAGCTGCTAGTACTGACCCAGAAGTTTCACCTAGAGAAGATTAATACAATGTACTATTGCTTATCATCATAAAGATAATTCACATCTTGTTAAGCAAGGAAAGGAATAAGTTAGTAAATTAAGAGTGGCCCTCATCATTTTACTACGATGGACCCATGAAAAGAAGGCTCATGGAAACAAGGCATTTAACATGATATAACTCCTATGCCTTGTTCCTATAATATGTTGAATTTGGTCAGAATACTCTTTAGGTAGGTTGGGGAGTACAATAGCTTAATTTACAAGTACTTTGCCAAGCAAAGGTTACTTTCTCCAGATCTGCTTCACCTTTTATCTTACGTTTTCTTTCTTAATCTCTCCTAGTTGACAAAGCCTATAGTTTGCTGACAACACTAGTCAATAAGATCTGCAGAACTGTCAACTGTAGCTTAAAAAAATGTAATGACAAGATCTTTCAGCACATAGCTTAACGACAATTTTCAACCTATGAAACATCCTGGCTGAAACCTAAGATTATCACTTATCAGCCATTTAATTTGTTAACATATTCTAAGTAACCAACACTAATATGGTCTTGGCAGTGCGTTGAGTTTCAATATAAAAAAGACAAAAATCACAAAATATACAGCAACTAAATACAAGATAAACCAACCTATAGAAGTCAGCAGTAAGGAAACAGCCAAAGAAAACAACGGAAATGAATATAAGAAAGAAGAAGTATACAAAAGCAAGAATGCAGTAATCTGTTCCTTGGTTACCAAGAAATCACCTAAACTTACTGCCTATGAGATGAAATTTTCTTACTTCCAAAACCAAAAGAATATACTACACATTCAACAGCAACATTTTACTTTTATGAAATTCAATCTAATATTATATGTTTCTACAGGAGAATGTATGTCCAAATCATCTGCTCACACCAGCAGTTTCTGCTCTTACTGCCTTCTACAGATATTTCAAGGTTTTAACACTAGCATTTTCCATCAAGAAGTGACATATTAGAAGATATAACAGAGCATTGTGGTGTTGAACTCCACAATGCAGAATATGAATTAAAAAACATGAAGGAAATATATTTCCTGCCTAACATGATGAATCACTAATGCGATTGACTTTATCAGTAACTTTTCATGGTCAAGAGATTAGATCCAGATTTACCTTATCCTTGGCATTTTCAATCGACATATAGTGACTGTAGAAATAAGAACTAGATAATGTGAAAAATAATATTTTCATGAAAAGGAAACACTACTTGTATCATTGATGGCATGTTTCCAGCAGAAAAAAACAATATTCTGAAAGACCTAACATACAACAGCAATAACATAAACCAACAGAGGAAAATCTTCAAGATGAGAGAATGATGCTGCTCAGTAGCAAATGTAAACCTTCCGATTATAGATTAAAAGAAAACATTTTTCCTAGTGATCTAGTGCCAAATCATTTCCTTGATAATGTGATTAGACAATTCCATTCCTAAGCGGCATCTGCAGAGTTCCATTAATTTTAGCACAATTAACAACTAAAATCAATGCTACTTATCTTTGCACAACAAGGCCTGAAAAGTCTCATAAGTTCCAGCTGAAGCAGACTAGGAACCAAAAATAATTTAATCAATGAAAGGATGAGGAAGAAGAATGAAAAGGATCTTTTCTCATCTACATGCCTAATACTCCCAACTTACAGATGTATACTCACATGATCTACAATTACTTGCACCCAAAAAAAAAAGTTATCTACAGTGACCAGCCCCTTTATCTCCAATTTCACTGTCACTAGCAGAGTCCCCCTTAATTTTCTACATAAACCCTTGCTTAAAGTAAACCAGTTCACAACTTCGAAGGCAAGACAAGAATAAGTTTTTCAACAGCAATAGGTAATTTAAAACAACTTAAGCATTCAGAGCATCAAACATTTATCATATTCAAACAGAGCTAAGGCTGGTTTTTCCTGTAAAGCAGTGAGAATATATAAGCAACAGCATTGTCCAAAAACCAATATAATCTTATTTCCTTGTATTTTACTACGTTTTTAGTTACTATAAATCATAATATTGAAAAAAGATCATTTTATCATTTTCCCAATTCAATAACATAACAAAACCAGAATGTTAGGTAAAAAGAACGACTTAAAAGTCAGATTAGGGATCCTGCTTTTATGTTCCCAGATGCATTTTCTATGTATCAACACATAACTCCAGTAGGATGAAATCGTAAAGCCAGTCAAATTTGCCAAAATTAAACTCCACCCATGAATTGAAAAGCTGTCAACTGCTAATAGAAATTTATATATCTTCCGTGCCATGACTGATCAACTAGAGCAAATATCAACATACCACAAGCAAAAAGAACAGTTCAAAATAAAGATAATAAAAACAGAACAAAAGTCAAGAGTTTGATACAGTGAAGCAATACGATTGTTAAAAAGAAACATACCATTCATCCTCTTGGAAAGCTCATCCCAGCAATCAAAAGACCCTTCCTTCTCTGAAGAACCAGAAGCAGAAGCATTTTCCTCGGGTTTCTTCTCTATCTTCCTTCTCTTTTTTAACCCTCTTACAGGACCCATCAGCCCAAAAACGACACCCAATTGAATCCAAAAACAAAACCCACTAACTTAAAGAAAACAAGAATGAATTACAATAACTATATTAGAATTCATCAAAAACACCAAAACCCATTAATCATAAGAGCATATATCTATCATAAACCATAAGACAGAGAAAAAAAAAGATCATGAAAGGAATAGTGATAAGCAACATGCAGTAACTATACATATAAGAAACACACTGGCTTTGTGTTAATGGTTTCGAAAGCATGCAAGAAAAGGAGAAACTTTGATGAAATTGGATGTGAAAAGAGAAGAGAAGCTATACAGTATTCATGTTTACCTGATGAGAAATCTACAGGGAAGCAAGGAACTTTTGAAAGTGCTTGTTTTAAGACAATGTGGCAACAGAAACAAGAGACATGGGCATTGGAATTTGGTAGAGACAATCTTTTTTCCTATATATATATCTTCTCTTTCTTGATAACTACTACTACTAAAACATGCTTAGATTTTTCGTAAGAAAGAGAGGTTTTCTATGTTAAGCTTTTGGAGGTTTCCCTCAAAATCGAGAGAAAAAAAACTTGTATAAACAAATTTTTACATGCCTTGGACTTTATATACATGGGAATTGGAAGGCCAATTTGTAATTCAAATGACTAAAATGCCATCTGGTTTAATTTGGCTCTTGATATGGTAAATGGGGTGAAATTCAGTCATGGATTGTCAGGAAACCGAAGGCAGCGTCTCGGTTTACTTTGGTCATTTTCTCGTACATATGCTTTAGCATAACAAGGTGACTTAACACGCAAAGAAAGAAGCTTGGTACTCCCAACTTTTATTTAATTGCAACAAGCACGACTATTTAGCAAACGAACTTACTTTGCTCTTCAAATTGTTTCCTTGTGTTAGTTCTCTGTTCAAATTAAGTGAAAAAACACCAACTCTTATCTTATATTGATACAACCTTCAGATGTTTATGCAAGCTGCCTGATTTTTCTAATCAACAGAATCACAGTGCATAATCCCAGCACTGTTTTGCAATAAGGAAAATTCGTGTTTTACTTCTCTTCTTGTTCATGTCTTTCACCGAGTGAAGTATGCGAAAAGGAAAGAAGAGCCCATGGTCATGCTTCCTTTCGAGGCCCTTTGGGCTACGTAAGGTTTGTTAAAGCTTATTAGCCTTGATGTTGGGTTTTAACTAAACTAGCCTGGACCTGGAGCTCTGCACCATGAGACCCAGTCCTTTGCACCAAGCTCTTCAGAAATTCCTAGCTATCTAATCTGTCAGAATTTTCTGACCCTACCCATGTTTTTTTCTTTTTCTTTCAAGTTTCACCCACCCGGTCAAATTCAAGGTAAACTTGGAACCCAAAAGCAAGGTGAGTAACTGACATTGGTGACTCTGCATTCTTATTCTTTCAAGGGGTCTGAGTGGAAGGGACAGCCCAATATCATATCTGTGATTCTCCCTGATATAGTGGGTGGAGTGTAATGGGTTGCTTGCCTATCGAAATTATTGTAGGCCAGCCCATATGGGGATTTGGCTCCTCCCCTTTCTCAAAATTAAATGGAGAGTCTGTCGATGGTAAGATTAAAGGGCACCTTAATGCTATGTCAAGGAAGAATACATGAAAGCTTATAGGCCTGCAGAATCTCAGAGATCTCATCCCTCTCCATCCACTCTCTCGTTTTAGTGTTTTTCTTCTCTCTCTCTTGAAAGCTTGCCACCAATCTAGCTAACAGGGCTTTTTAGCATTAAGCTTACCTCCTCTCTGCTTTCAGGTTTGTCCCAAGATAAACTGGCCATGGGTTCTTCCTTTATGCAGAACGTTGACAAATGACAAAGCATTGGTTTTTCTTTCATCTTTTACGAGTTCTCTTTTCTTTTCTTCATTTTTTTAATCTTCTCTGTTAATGGCCTTCCTCCTTTATTATTACTGTATTTATCTTCAGTGAAATGCTGCCAAATGTTAATACTTTTATGTATTGCAAGCATCAGAATGGTTTCACATGGAGAGTTGCTAAACCAAATAAATACTCAGTTCAATACCAGATGTTACACCTTTTTAACTCTTCAAATCTTGAATTGCATGCAAGCTCCAATGGCAAAGAGTAGTACAAATTTGCAAAGCAAAAGTTGGGAACCTGCTTGGTGTACATGTACATTCTTCCAAGTTTGACATCTCCAATCTCAATGACGGGCCAGTCATGAAAAACACACAACTTTCCCACAATGGAGCCAAAGACCAAAGCGGATGATAATACCTAGGTTAGGATGGAAATCCCAGTTCACATGTTTCAAAGTCAAAACCAAGGTTAGTCAAAAAGGTCGCCTAAAACTACTAGAGGTTAGTGCCAATACACCGAAATTAAGACAAAATGAACCCACTTAGCCACTCACACAGAAACCAAGGCATCAAAAGTTGACCTTAAGCTGAATGCTCCAAACTGGAAATGGACAAAATTTACACGCTTCAGCAAAAAGAGCTTTCACAAGATTCCCAACCCTACACTGTTCCCTCTCATTGTGCGGCCTTCACCGAGCCGTAGTTTGCATGTTTCTGTCTATAATATTTTCTCCATTATCCCTTCACTGCTCTCTGTTTTGTTACCAAAACTACAACCCTTACTACAAATTCACATACCTAGTTTTCCAATTCTAAACGTCGTGCCTTTTGCTCCCCATTTGACTGTTGCTTCGACTTTCACTACAGACTTCCGGGTTCACGTTGCTTTCTTTCTTTGTTGACAGAGTTTTCGGCTTCCTCGGTATGCACTTTGCACGCACTCCCTCTATCTCCTTCTCTGCCAACTGCAACTGCGAGCTCCTGGTGATTAAAAAGTTCACAAAAATTAATCAAAATGAACATAATAACAAGCAAAAAGTAAATCTTAAGGAAGTCAACAATCTTAATCAGAATTAATGTTTGAGCCTTTCTTTAATCAAATTATAAGCTTAAAAGCTTACTTTTCTCGGGTCCCCACTTCAACCCTAGTGCTAAAGCAGTCTAGTAATTTATTGCATAAGTTGCCTATAGATTTCATTTCATTAAATCCCAACTACATGATTTTAATTCCGGGACGGCCAGCATTTAATATGATGAGTTATTAAATGGATAGAAGCCGATAGCTAGAAAGAGATGATGAAAAAGAACGGATACAGAAGACATGCACTCCAGTACAGGAACAATTGATTATATCCGTGCAACCAATATGAATAGCTTTAGCTGGCCTTCTGCCAAAAATCACCCCGTACGAACCTTACATTCAAGACCCAAAACAGGCCAGAAGGGCCTCGTTCAGAATCAATAGTCTGTCTGAACTTAAAATCCCAAGAAAAGGGTAAGGTAACAACCAGCTTGGCTTGCTTTCCAGGTAAAGAACAGTTCATATCACCATCAATGCTTCTTTAGTCTTTGTCAAGTTTTCAGGAGATGTATAAGTCTATTTGGTTTATCTAATCATTACAACTATTTCCTTACACAACAATAAAGGTAGTAATTATGAATTAGAATCTATAATTTAATATGCAGTTAATAAATATAATAGCCGAAACTAATCCGAGTCAAACATATGTAACTTAATTGTATTACGAAGTCTTTTGTTAAGATTTTATAGCTATAATGGAAGCGAAAGTATGAATTAAAATGCTTAACGAATTTGTGCATTAAGGGTAGTACCTATCGGCATTGTAAGAAGAAGATCTCGTCAAGGCAGGAACCTCCTCTTTCTTAGTCTCAATCAAGCTCCCGCTGAAATACTCTTTATCTTCCAATCTTACCCTTGAGAAGCTACCAACTTCCCTCTCAATCCCTGCTTCCTTCCCCACCTGGCCGCAATTTGCTGCACCGCGTGGCAACCTTGACTTATAGTGGCCTATCAAGGAGAACCCCTGATCCCTCTCCGAGCTGGGTCCACAATCCTTAAACGAGATCGAACCGCACGATATCAACTGCATCAGTACAGAGGACGCCTTCATTCTTCCGCTCGGACAACTCTCAGCCGTTCGATTCACGTTTTCTTCGTTCCACTACCATTGCACAACCTCAGCCGTCCATCAGCTTTCATCAACGATTCCAGAGTCTCGGGACTCGAATCCGACGGTGGAGGCGAAATCTCTTCCCTACATAGCTCCGTAGTCTGATTCTGCTCCAACTCTTGACTTTGACTTTGCAGTTCTTCAATTTCCGGTTCCTTAACCGGTTTTCTTCTTCTCCTCTTATCATCAGTCTGGGTCGACGCATCGGCAGCGAGTCTCCGAGTTGACTCGGAGCTTGAATCGGACTTATAAACTTTGTACTCATGGAGGTCGATAGAACTCCAAGACTGATTCCTCCGCCGTCTGGCTAACTGAAGATCATGATCGTTCTCTGACTTCAGAGACTCTGGCAGTTTTGTTAATCGAAAAGAAGAGGACGCAATTTCGACTGGTTGAGGACCTATCGAGTGGTCGAGAATCTCCGATCCTTTGAGAACGTATTCTTGGCCATGAGATGGGTAAATAAAATCGTTCTCTGCCAAGTCGTGCCAAACGAAGCCATTTTTGTAACTCCTGAGTTTTGAAAAAAAGAATGAAATATTAGTATCGGACGGTTAAGGGGAGTGGTAATCTGATCGGACTGCTGGGAATGAATGGGAGCATTACCGTTTGGAGGACCACGAGTATAGGCTAGCCATGCCTTTGCCTCGAAGGAGGTTTAGGCGGTTGATTACATCTGAAAAAAGAAAGATATTTTTAAGTAAAATTGTATTAGAATAATAATTCGTTTGGTTGTCGTGAAAAAATGTAAGAAATGTAGGAAAATCCAGTACTTTTCTCCACATCAACAAAGAAAAGAGAAGAAAGGCTTTTCATAGGAAAAGCAAGGGAAAAAAAAAAGGAAAAGTCACCTTTCCCTGAAAAGAAGATGAATTTTTTTTCATTGTTTTCTTTACGAGAAAACAGAAAGTTCACTTTTTGCCAGGTGGGTGTACCCACTTGGCGGAAGAAATGAACGTCAAACAAATTCAAAACTTTGAGCTCTTCATAATTTTCTTAGAAACCAAACAGAAGCTGAAAAAAAGAAGAAACAAAGAAAATTTTTCAAAGTTTGATGTTCTTTTTCTCTTCCTCCTAAAGGCAAAACCCAGAAAGAAAAAACGAACTACTTTTTTTGGGATTTTAAGTTTCTCACCTTTGAGATAGAGTCCATCATTAGAAGAGAGAGGGACTTCCATGAAATGAGGGTGTTCAAGCTGACCATTTCTAGACAAATAGTAAACAACAGCAACTTTTCTTTCAGTATTGGAAGACTTGCTGCTGTTGGCGGTGGTGTGAGGCTTGGGTTCAATCCAGACTTTGTTTCTTTCTGGGCTTATTTCTCTCTCTTTCCACTTCTTTGAAACAATCCCAAACTCTGTCATTCTCCCTCTAGAACTGACCGCCATTGCACTTTCCTTTTCTCTCTATCTGAAAAACACCCAACAACAGAAACAACAGAGAGAGAATGAGACATCACAAACGAGAGAAAAGTGGAGGTAAATAAGAATGAGGGAAGAAAGTGATTTTACCTGACGGAGAGTGGGAGGAAGTGAAGAGAGAAGAAATGGCTAGATTTGGATTTTAAAGGAAAGGGAAGAGAGAGTGTGAAATGGAGAAGAGGAGGAGGGAGTTCAAAATGGGGATGCGGCAGACAACAGCTAGGAAACAAATAAGGGCTGTTTTGATTTCAGTTCTTACACTGGCTTTCGACAGTCAAATTCCTCGGTTTATTTTTTCTCGTACTACAACCCACAGATGCACAATTGTAAGTCAAACGATGCCGTTCAACATGACATTTTTTAATGTGCTCCAACCCGCGTCATTTTTGGGGATGTTTTCACGGGAACTCTTACTAGATTATGCTATTAATAATAAATTCACCGGCTATATGCTACTTAGAATTTATAATTTTGTTATTAATACCTAAATTTAGTATTTTTTTACAACAATATTTTTAATTTTAAATTCAAAATTTTGAATTATTTTAAATCATAAACGTTTTAAACATAATTTTTAAATCAAAATAAGTATCACATATCATATAATATATTTTTTCTAATATTTAATTAAACACAATATAACAAATCAATTTGTATTGTATCATATCGTGTATCATATAATATTGATAATTATATATTTTTAAAATATTTTGACTACTTAATTTCATCATAATCTTTTGCTCTTAATGTGGTACACGGGCAACCATGCAAATCTTTAAGGTCAAGGACACGATAAACAAGAGTTACTTATCAACTTTCAAAATCCCCTATTTTTAGCATAAATACTTAAAAAAATTTTACTTTATTGAACCAAAATGGTTAGACATGATGTTTACAAATGATAAAGTTAGAAGTACATTTTTATTGAATTGGCAAGATTTGTTTAGAGCTTTGGCCTGTAGCCCACGTACCATATGGTATGATTGGGGTAGTACCACACTCATTCAAAGAATGAATTTAACCATTGGCCATCCCAAGTCATTTTCAAGAAATTTGCACCCCTTTTTGTCGAAATGAAAGATAGATTAAGATAATATAAAAAATAAATTAATTTTGAACAAATAAATAGTTTAATTTTTTCTGAAAATATGAATTATTTACTAAATATTGAAGGAGAAAGTTTCTCGAAACAAATATTTTATTATTGATGCTTTGGAATAGATAAAAAAATATTAAATTTCACCTGAGATCACGAGTTGGGGCTCAGAGGCTGAGTATAAAAGAATAAATCGAGTATCGAAAATTTTCGAAATTGTCAACAAAACAAAATGGGTAGATTTTCTAAGCAAGTTGGAAGAAATCCCATAACGTGTCCGCTTCTATTTGAAGCCCGAAGCTGTTGCTTGTGACAGTGAAAAAGACTGCAATCGATCCTTAAACGTAATGAAAGATGACGACCATGGACGCACTGGAGCATTGATCCATCAACTTCCCCGTTAGCCTCATACGTCGATGCAAAATTTCCAACTTGTTTCATTGGTGGGATTCACCACTTTCCCTTCCTCAAATTCAAAAAAAAAATTTCCCGAGAAAATTCAAAACAGTTTGAAAAGAAAGTTATTTAAAAAAAATGAGTTGACTTGTCAGTCTTTAAAGGTCCACACCAAACTTTGACTATGAAAAAGCAATAATTTGCTTTGTTAAATGTCTTGTCGTCTGATTTCAAAATTTTTTTGGGTAAAGTTAAAAAAAAAAAAGAGAGGAGGAGAAAAAGTAACGGTGGACCCTACATCCACGTGGCATTTGGAATCCGTGACAGATTGGAGGATGGCTGTATCTGGAAGGTTAAAGATTTTGTTAATCAGATCGGTCAGACTGATCCAACGGTTCAGATCAAAAGGCGACAGTTTTATACGGTATTGTGTGATCTGCAACTGGACGTGGCCAAAATCTTTTGGTGATCTTTGGGATGGGATCAGACGGTGGGAGTGTGTGTATTTTTTTTCCTGTGAAAGATGTAATCAGTGTGGGTCCAGTTAAGAATGGAGGCTACCGTTTCTATGTCTCATAAAGTTGCAGCGGAAAGCAAGGGTTGGGGATGTTTATAGACCATGGAATTTTAAAAGGAAAAAACCAAAGGGGGAAGAAATTTGGTCGGTAGTCCAATTTATCGGCCAAAAAGTCCAAAGTTCAAACTATTTCCCATGCAAAGGCACGTGGAATTTTTGTTTCTTTTGGTTACAAATGGACATGCATTTGAGTCATGTGAAAGAGGACTCGAACGCGGTTTCGCTCCAAAATGTGTCAACAAGTCCCCACACGTGTGGAAACCGGCGGTGTCCTCCAAATAGAAAAAGGAATGATAAATTATAAACTTTTATTTAATTCATGTTTTTTCTTTTTTTAAAATTATTTTTATAAAAAAATAAGATCTTGAAAATTATTCAATATAAATTGAAATGTTTAGATATAATGTTTTAGAATATTTTGAATTATTGAAAAAAATTTTAAAAAATATTATATTTAAACAAATTATTTATTTTTATTTTAAATAAAATAAATTTTTATATTTTTATTATGTTTAAATATAATGTTAACGTATTATTAACATAAAAGTAAAAATATTATATAATTATATTATAATATTATATTAATATATCATGTTTTCATATATTATAATTTATTAACATGTTACATGTATAAAATAATAAATTATATTTTAATTAATAATATTTAATTATAAAAACTTATAATAGTGATTGGATTTGATCTTTAAATTTTAATTTTATGACAATGAAATTATATTTATAAATTTAAGTTTGAACATTTAACTTATTAATTAATATATTAATTTTTATTTAAAAATAAAATTTAAAAACTTCTTTTTCAAATAAAAAAAAAACTACATTCGTGAGTGTACGAGTTGTAAAAAATATATTCTTGAACGCCTTTTTTATTTTTCAAACTTAAGTACGGATGAGGGAGAGAAAGAGGTGAAGACAGTCAAAATGGTGCAGCAATTTTTCAATCAAGAATCGTGCAACTATGACTACAATGATGATGATGATGGTAAATATTTATGCATTCGAAACTTTAATTAAAAGTGTATATATTTTTATCATTTCATCTAAATAAAAAAAGTTACATTTATTATACTATCAGATTATAGTATCTATACGTTGTTATTTCAAAATAAAAGTTTTATAAAATTTTAAAATAAATATTTTTAAAATTATAAATATTTATTTTTTAAAATTTAGATTTTTTAAATTTATTTATTAATTAGATGACAACATTTATATATTAATATTGTGTCAAATGTAAATACATATTAAAAACTTAAGTATATATGTGATAATTTTTTTTCCCTAAAGATAACATATGTGTGACAAGCTTAATGCAAGGAGGAGGATATACTTGGCATGTCACCCGTCCTATCAGTGTGAATGTGAATTAGAAAGGAAAACGAAGTGTTTAACATGTGATTATACGTGTGCAAGGCACGTACGAGAGGAAGGATTGTATCTAGATTCATCAATTTTCGAGCTCTTACGTATGCTTTCTTTTAATATAGCATGTTAAACGAAATATATATGATTTAATAAAACAAAATATGAACTGTCGGTAATTCCATCAATAATTCCATCAATGCACCTGGTATGTGTTTTTTAGTAGTGGATTATGGTCTGTCAAGCCCAAAATAGAAATCCAACAGGCCCAAATAGTTGGGCTTGGGCATTTTAAATACCATCTCATTGGAATGTTCTTTCAAAGTTCCAATCCTGTTTGGGAAAGAAGAAAGGGAAAAAAAAAAAAAACTTGAAGAACAGACACACTTATCGGCAAAAGAAAAATGGAGCATTAATCTCCAATAGCTATTTTGACTCCAAATTATACCATCTTAATAAATCCACAACTTTTATACATCGCAGTTATGTTACAGTATTTTCTTGTAAATATAGAAATCATTCCGTTAACTTCACTAATGAATTTTATTATATGAAATGTAAATAAAAAATAAAATACGATATGAATATACTGTTATATATATATATATATATATATATATATATATATAGCTTGTTAAATGCAAATCAGAAGTGCAAGGATTGTAATGTAATCAGTCGATTTTGAAATTAAACTTCATGACAAGAAATTGCAATTTTGCTTGATAGTTCTCGTTTCTTTTTTTTTTAATCTAATTTTTATGAGATTATTTATGTATGGTTAAGGTCACCAGTGACGAGATCAAAATGATGGTGACTGTCACTTTTTTATTTTTACTATTTTTGTTATTATGTATATAATATAATTATTTTTATAATTAAACTTTAATAAACTTTTTATGCAAAATCTTGATTCGTTCCTGATTAAAGTTTAGAGTCTGATTTGTTATTTATTCATGACTTAGAAAAACAGACAAATAGCAAGAGGATGACGATGATGACAAGGCAGTGCACCATATAAACATAGAGTAGATATATAGCACACTCAAAAACTTGTCAACCAAAGACAATTGTGTCACAATATTCTTTTTTATTGAAAAGTCTTTGAAATTGTCAAGTGGATTAACACTAGAATGAGGGCAGCATCCAATTGAAATATGTCTAAGTTTTTGGAGGATGAAGAATGGTTCAATGATTTTGGCTTTTGAAAGAAGCAAGGCCAAGGAGAGAGAGAGAGCTCGGAAGAGAGGGGTCTTTTAACCACAAATTTGCTCCATGTTCTACACCCACAAATTTTCAGTTCAAAGCTTTTCCTTTTTGGGATTTCAGCTAGTCTTTGATAATTAAGCTCGATAATCTTACATTCGACATGATAACACAACACAAACACTATATGAAATGAAGCTAAGTATCGAATTCATTTATTCCTTTCGAGATAAACATAGTTAAATCATATTTACAGTTTACCCATCAAACACTACAAAAAAATCGGATTTTATCGATGGAAAAAGGTGTGCATTCCGTTGGTAATATCAATTTTCAATGGAAAAATTTGTCGTTACTCAGTTGGAAATACCATCGTCAGTAATAAGTTTTTATCGGTATTTTAAAATTTCATCCGAAATATCATCGATGAAAAGTTTCGTCAATATTTTCATTGGTAAAAAATCTAATTTATCCATTGAACAATTTGTCTGTGATGTCAAAAATCCGTCGGTAAAAGTACCGATCTAAAAATTTACTGTTGGTACATCTGTTAGTAATATACCGATTGATCTCACGGTCAGAAAATGCGTTGGTATTTTACCGATTGATTTCCTACGAAATTCCTAATGGAATTAGCAATTAAAATTTTTGACTTGTTTTGTCAGTAATGGGTTCTATTTTGTCTGTAATAAAGCAAATTTCATGAGAAAAGAAATACGTCGATATTGAAAGAATTGCATCGGTAATTTTATATATAATAATTAATTATATATATTTTTAATATATTTTTGTTTCTTGCATTGAATAATAATATTAATATATTTAAAGTAATAATTTTGTTTGAAAAATTACTCCGAATGTATTATATAATGGAAAAAACAGCCCAAATATTTTGAAAATTAAAAAAGAAATGTTCAAAGTCTATGAAAAACGTTAATATAAAAAATCTATAGCACAACAAAAAGGAATTACAATTGTCCATCGGTTAAATCATGAGAAAAGGGAGATTGCTATTATGACTGAGGATGAGACTGCTGTGATGATGAACACCCATTAGTTGGATATGAAAGCCTCTCAAGGATAACCTTCATAATGGACTTAATATCAAACACGTCAGTCTTTAACTCCTTCACATCGGTCTTCATTTCTTTATAGTCTTTAGGTTCAGATAATGGAACTCGTGCAGCAGTAGTAAAAGGCATTAGACCACAGGCAAACTCAGATGTCGCAGCTGAAGCAAATAGTGAAGTAGGTTGCATCTTGGTGCTAAACCTGTAAACGTGGCTTTGAAGGGTTTGTGGCCCTTCAATTAGCTCAGACCAAGCTATTGGATCAAACTCCAGTTGGGATGATGGATCATTACCATACTTTTGCAATATAACAGATGTATATGATTCCTACAAATAGAAAAGAAAATGACATTATGTATTAATGAAATCGTTAAGGAACATATACACATATTCAATAATATAATTAAAATAAACTAACTTATTTCTATTACTTGCACCAACAGTCTTCGACTTGTTGTAGACAAATTCTTTGGTACCTTTTTGTTGTTTATGAGTGTGCCCAAAAACCTCGGAGAATGTCATTGGTCTTTGCAGAATCTCGGACTACAATCACAATAAGAAAAAAAAAGGCATGATCACTAATATGCATGTTTTAAAATCATAAAACAATGACAATACATAACACACTCAGAAGAAAAACAAATGCATCATTAAAACATATGCATGGCTTTGCTTCACAGTCATCAACAATACAACGACAATATCAAAATGCTCACATTATTGACTTTATGAGTTAAGAACATGTACCATTTTCTTCTGATATAAAGCAAAAGGTAAAAAACCTCTTGTATGCTTTGCTATGCTACTATCCTTCTTTGTTAGGTAGCTTTGCTAAGCTTTCATAAATTAATGCTGCCACTAGGGCGTGGTCCAAACATTATTGACTAGTTGGTCCTAAAACTTTACAGTGATCCTGGGGTGCCCCTTCCCCTTAATTAAGAGGAGATTATGACGAGTGCTTGCATCCCTCTTGGTTTTCTCGTTCTCATCTGCTAACAGGTCTTTTAATCAATCTTTGCAAATCTCCTCCTATATGTTATGGACCATCAAAGCATCAATATTAGCCCACGTAAATGACTCCTACAAAAGTAATGAATATTTATATCAGTATTGTTAATGGAAACTTGGATAAATATACAATAACAATATGGTATCTCAAATTTACGCCACATGGCATCTTTCACAATGATAGGAATCAACATCCATGTCTACTAGGGCCCACTGAAGTGACTCTTGATTATTCTTATGATGGTTAGAGTTACTCTAGTATTTGCAAAAATACTACAAAATTGATACATCTTTATTTAAACACATTAATGAAATTACTACATATAATGAAATAAGCTAATAACTATAAATTACCTCTCTTTGACGAGATGCAAAAGAATTCGTCGATTCCAATTAGTAGAAGTGGGCAAGCATACACTAGGTCCTCGGCCCATAGATTGCAATATAGAGTTTGACACACTTGCGACTATAGTCAAAGTTTGCGGTGTTTCCTCTTGATCAAATGAAGTAGCCGCCGGTGTGGACATAGGAGTGGACATCAATGGTATCGATGACTAAGATGGCATTAACTGTCGCATAACAGGCGGTGAAGATTGAAGTGGAATTGAAGGTTGTGTAGCTGAATTACCTATCCCAATCGACCGTGCTCGAGGGCCAACAGTAGTCTTATGTTTAACCATGACTATGCAAAAATTTGTCAGCACATTATTGACTAACCATTATTATGAACTAACAATAAATGTAATGCATAATCATTAATATTAAGTATTGTTAATAAATCGAATCCACAATCATTAGAAAGATGTTAATAATGGTTGATTTCGAAACAATATAACATATATAAATAAATTAGCATAAAAAAGTACAGCATGTCAACATCTTTATATGATCTAAATATATAAAAAACCATCAACCCTTAATCATCATCTGAACATGCAAACTCATTTTCATTGTTCTCATCTTCAAGATCATCACTTTCCTTATCATCATCTTTTTGTGCATCTTCCTCTGTCTCTTTGTCTTTTTCTTTAACTCTTTCATTGTCATCATCTTTTTCACTATGTTCGACCTTAATAAACATATTAACCTTTTCATATTCACCATTAATAAGAATTGTATTATTGTCAAGGTTGTTTGAAGGATCATCAAATCATGTATTAGTATTGTCTTCATCTTCTTGATACTCCACTTCATTATTCAAAATATCAAACCATGAATGGGATCAACTTTGAGACCTTTTTCAACATCAAACCAATGGCATTTGAATAGAACTATTTGATTTTTACACTGAAGTATTCTAACCTAACAATATTGACCAACAGACAGTAAAAGTCACGATTGTAATCATTGTAGCAACTTTCTTTGATGCAGACACTACTATTCATTGTTGAACTACTTTTTTCACATTCTAATGTATGGAACTTGTATCCATTCAAATAGTAACCTTTGTAACACATCGACATACAACCAAGATAGTGCGATATGTAGACCAAACCAAAATCAATTTGATTAGCATTTAGGCCATCTATGAGAAAGTGGCATGCGATATAATTATTCCAAGTGTTATTTTAACACTTACATTTAGATTGATAAATGATAACTTATGTATTGTTTAAACTGATTTCGAGGTTACATCATGGATTTTCTCCAATTCCTTAACAAAAATACTCTATTGTTTGATTTTCACCACCTCATCGAACATCTCATACATAGAAAGAACGTAGAGTAAATTAATACCATTAACTTTATGTAATTTTCTAAACTTAAAATTGACTTAAATTTACTTAATGTATGGTAATATCTCTTCATAATTTATAAGTGTATATAGTTTTGCATCATAGAACTCATCCTCCTCTAGGTATCGTCTTTTCTTGAATGAACTTAAAGGTTGATCGAGATGGGTGAAAATCAAAAGACGACCAAATGCATCGAAGTCTCCGCCATCATCATTTCATAAGACTCGATTCATTCTTGTTGGAATGGTAAGTTCGACTTGTATTGAGCAAAATGTTAATATGCCCTTGATGAGATATGCTCATAAATGGATCCTTTCACAAATGCTCGATTATGAATTTCTTTTTTCAGATGATGCAAGAACCTGAAGATAAACATGATTGTTAGATTCTCATATTAACCATAAAAAATAAGTAAATTACATGTGTGGCTCCCAATACCTCTCATAAGGATACATCCATCGATAATGGACTGGTCTTCCAACCCTAGCTTTATATGTCAAGTGGATCGATAAATGTTCCATTGAGTAGAAAACCAAGGGGGAAATCTTATCTAATTTGCATATGGTTTCCACAATTTTCCCTTCCTATGCATTGATATGATCAAGTCGTAGCTCGATTGCACAGATATCAAGAAAGAAATGTGAGATCTCAACGATTGCACTCCGAATAGCATGACGAACCATATTACAAAATGCAATTGGGTGCAAACACTGCATGAAAATGTGACAATCATGACTTTTCATTCCATAAAATTTATACTTTTGCTCATTCACACAATTTCCAACATTAGAGGCAAAACCATTTTGTTGTTGTAACTATTTCACCCATAAACACAAAGCTTTCTTTTGCTATTTAGTCAAAGTGTAAGAGGATTTCAGTTTATATAGTTTACCATTATGTGTAATTAAATTCAATTTCAACCCCCAACAACACACCTTTAAATTTTGCTGAGCTTTTATATTGTCTTTCGTTTTCCTTGAAACATCCATCATTGTGCTGAATATATTATCAAAGTCATTAGGCTCAATATGCATCATATCCAAGTTATGACGAATGAGAATTGTACTCCAATATGGTAACTCCCCAAAAATGCTTTTCTTCATCCAGTTATGGGTATGCCAAAAACTCGATAGCTTATGGTCACTAACCTTTACTCCATATGTGATATTCAGAATTACATCTAGTTTGTTCAAATCTCGACAGCGGATAAATGAGGAATTGGAGAATCCCTTTCAATATATTTTTTTAAATTCTCTTTAGGAACGAAATGGATGATCCATTGGCAAAAATTGTCAATGACAATCAAAGAAATAAGGCTTCTTCCCATACTACAGGATAAAACTCTTCCCATGTTCCATGCAACACGACCATGATAAACATCCACGAGTGCTCCACCCAAATAACATACCATATGCCAGAAAGTCATTAATGGTCCATAAGAGTATTGCTCGTAGAATAAAATTTTGTTTTGCATAAGCATTGTATGTGACAAAACCTTCGACCCACAGGACTTTTAACTTATCTATCAAAGGTCACAATAAACATCTATATTTTGTCCAGGACTTCTACTCCCCTGGATGACCATATTCAAAAAGATGTATGGTTGCTTCATGCACATCCACGAAGGTAAATTATAAACATTAAGCATGACCAATTAAACAAAGTATGGTTTGGTTGTTGCACCAAATGGATTGAAACCATTAGAATATAAACTAATTTTGACATTGCGAGGCTCTATCATAAAGGACGGATGGGGTCTGATTAAAGTGTTGCCAAACCTCACCATTAATAGGATGTCTAAGCCCTCCATCATTGGAGTGGTGTGTAGTATGCCATGTCATGTGTTCTTCTATTTTTTTAGACATATAAAATCTCTGTAATCTAAGAATGAGTGGAAAGTATCTCAAAATCTTATAAGGAATTTTCTTCACGCTTTCTCCTATTGATTTATTCAGTTTATATCGAGGATGACCATAACATGAACAATAAGATAACTTTGAATATTCATTATAAAATAACATGCAATTCTTCTTACATGAATAAATTTTCAAACAACTGACCCAAGTTCCTTCAGTTGTGTCTTCTTTCTATAGAAGTTCTTCAATAATGCTTCATCCGATGGCAACATCTCCTTCACTAGATGCATCACACAATTAAAGCATGTCTCACTTATGTTAAACTTTGACTTCACATTCAATATTTGGGACATAGCTGATAATTTAGTGTGCTTGGTACATTCAGATCACAAAGTTGAATTAGCATCATTTAACAATGAAAAGAACATTGCAGCATTCGGATTTGGATTTTAATGAATATCCTCATCATTTTCTTTTCCAATATTGGATTAAAAATCTGGATGTAAAGCATCTATAACCATTTTAGCATATGAATTTTCTACTCTAGCACCATACACTACTTATTCGACATGATCGTAAACAAAATGTTCTAATAATTGTTCGACATGGAATGATTCACCATGCAAATCCCATATTGTGTAGGCACCGAAAAAACCTTTGCGAAATAGATGCTTCTGAACCTTATCAATAGTGAAGAACTTGTTATTCATGCACCGAGAGCAAGGGCATCTAATTTTATTCCCACTTACATATCTAGGTTGATCAAAGGCAAATGAAATAAATTCTTCAATGCCATTCACAAATTCTGTCCTAAGAAATCAACTTGAATCTGCTCGGGGAATACATTCAACTCTGATCTTGTTCCATTCTAAAAAATGTAATAGACATATAATGTCGTCCATTATGAGATAATAAAAATTGATTATTAATTAATTACTAGAATTATTAATCTAATTAAAAGAATTTAGTCACATTCATTATATATATACATATCTATAATTTTTGTTGCTGTAAATCAATACAAATTATGCATATAAAGTATATCCAATTTATTATTAATATTTTTTAAAATTTTTTTGAATTACATATAATTTATAACCCTATATATATAATTGATGTTCTTCTAAATCATTAAAAATTATGCATTTATATTACGAAAAATTTTTTATTGATATTTTTTTCCATTCATAATTGTTGTTATTATACAACAATAAAAATTTTTGTATATATAGTACATTAAATTTATCATTATTATTTTTTTTGTAAAAGTTTCAAATTTATCATTATATAAGTTATATACATGTAAATAATTTTTGTTATTGTAAATCATTATAAATTATACATAAAAATTAAGTCAAATTTATCATTATATATATACTATTACATATATATTTTATTTAATGATTTTTTTTGTATTGTGCATCATGTAGTAACTTTTGTATGTGTGTATATATATGTATATAGTACGTCAAAATAATTTATCATTATTATTGTTTTTAAATTTTTAAAATTTCATTATATATGATTTATATACCTAAATTTATCTAATTTTTGTTCTTATAAATCAATAAAAATTATGTCTATGTAGTACATGAAATTTATAATGAAATTAAAAATCAGCTACTACAATTCAAAAAAACATATCAACAACTTCTTACTTCTGTATAACAATCAAACTTAATAATCAAGCAACAATTTGTAATCAATAAACAAGCACAAATAAAAAATCCTTAACTCAATTCGGCAACACAATCCCTTACACTCTACAATCAATTAACAAGCAACTCTGATTCATCCAACTTATATGCTCAATTAGTTTCACATAGCAATAAAAATAACAACATACCCAATCCATAAAATAAATGGCAAAATTAGCAACAGGATTAATAAAATAAATTTTAAGGAATAAAAAAAAATTGCCTTACCTTGAGTGCTTTCTTGACTTCCCTTCTGTTGGTAAGACATTGGTATGCCATCGATAATCCCTTATTTTCTAATAGTGAAACTCAAGATTAAAATTATTATTTAATTAATTAATTGTGTAAACATGATTTTTGAACACATGAACTCTTTAAATCCTGGTATAAATACTTTTTTTCTTTTATTATGGTTGATGATAATGGTGGTGGATTTTATTATGATTGATGATGATAGTAGATTCTGTTATAATTATTTTTAATTTGAATAATTGATTTATATTTTATTTGTAATTATACATAATTTTATTTAATTGTATTTATTATAAACTAGATATAAATCATGTTGTGTCATATAACATTTAACTTAATTCATTTAATCAAACACGTTATGTTGATTTTAACTTATTTAATTAATTATATCATATTTGTATTTATTCATATTATTAATATTTTATGTTTAGACAATACCATTAAAAACATGTAAACATGAATTGTCATATCTAATATTGATTAGAGAAACCTAGCTTAATGGTAAAGCAAAAGACCCTATGCTTATCTAGCTAGGCTTCCTTTT
>NW_018397257.1:10353265-10356195 GCF_002168275.2 Theobroma umbraticum
GTTTATATAAATTTATAATATACAAACCTTAAGAGAAGTTGTGAGATTAGAATAGTTTTAAAACTTAATTATTTTTTTAATTTCATGTAATTAAAGACAAACTAATATAATTAATTAAATTAATTCATGAAATTATGATTATTAATTATCTTGTAATGGCTTTTAAAATATTTACTCTATATATATTGGGTTCATTTATAAAGAATATAATTACTATTATATATATAGTAAAATAATTTTCGTGTGTGTATATATATACACTTTATATATATAATATTTACTTTCTATTTTATGTTAATACTACAAAAATTATAACTTATAAATTTATTAATTATAATATACATATATATTTGTTTATATAAACTTAATCATCTAAAACGAAGTCATGAGATTATAATAGTTTTGAAACTTAATTAGCTTGTAATGCATTTTAAATTAATTAAATTAATTAATAAAATTATGATTATTAATTAACTGATAATGTCTTTTAATATCTATATTTTATATATATTGGATTCATTTGTAAGGAATATAATTATTATTATATATGTACACTAAAACACTTTTAATATAAATATATTTACTTTTTATTTTGTGCTAATATTATAAATATATATATATATATATATATATATGTGTATATACACACACACTTTATAGCATATAACTTGTAATGTCTTTTAATGCATACATTTTATATTATATATTAGGTTCATTAATAAATAATATAATTACTATTATATAAATTAATAATTACTAAACAATAAAATAATATTGATTTATATTATATATTATGTTCATTTATAAACACGCTTTATAGTTTTTTATTATTTAAATTTAATTTTATTATTTGTATTTTTATTAATTTAAATAGTAGTTAATTATATGAAATATGTAGGAGAAATATTATTGTATATGGATATGGGTTTGGGTAATTGGATACCCATGAAGAATATTTTAATAATTTTTTTATTTAATTAGGTTTTTAAATGGATTAGAGTAATTATAGGTAGCAGGAATTTACTAGGGCTATGGTTAGGATAATATTTTTCAAAATTATTCAAATAGTTAATAGGATTCGGGTATTTAATTTTTTATAAGATTAGGGTTCAGGTACTTCAAAATTAATGGATACCTTACCCATTGACAATCCTAGTTAGGAGTCTAAAAGCAAAAAAAATGCAAACAAAAAAGGCACTAGATGTAGCTTTAAATATAAGAAGTCTATCTCTACCTACTATAAAAACAAAAAACAAAAAGATAAAATACACAAATCCTCTCAACTTTTGATCATAATTATACATAAATTTATCAGTTCTAAAACTCAACACTTCATTTCAAAATAATACTTTTTGCTGGACATATAAGTATAATTTAGTGAACCATTAATATTTTTATTAATTTGATAATGTAACATTATTCAAAAAATAATTTTACCCTTCATTAGTTTTAAAAATTATCAAAATATAATTTTTTAAAAAAAGAAATAATTCTCTTGATGCCCGACTACCCCACAACCAGATCTAACCATAAAGCACCAACTCTTGTCAAATTGCATAAACATGGGAACATTGATTTGGTGTTCCTTAAGTGAGTACAAGGAGATGGGTGGCCAACCAGGGTAAGGGAATTCACCTGCGGACCTGAAAATAATGAATGAAAAAAAAAGTATTTTAAATATTTTATATTTAATATTAAAGCCGTTTATGCATTTGAGGTTCAATGTTCATTTTAAAAATTAATGGATTTATATGTAATTATAATTAAAAATTAAAAATATTAGTGTATTTTAGTAAAAAAAAGTAGGTAACACTAAAATAAGTGTTTATTAGTTTATTTTCTCAATTTTTCTTGATTTCATGATAAAAGAAAGTTATACAAAATGTTAATTAAAGATTATTAACTTGATTGAAATGTTGAACCTGAATTCCTTTAATTTTAATTTCAAATATTGAGCTAGTCCTTCTGCTGGTATGAACTTTGATGAACGGCGTTTGATCAAGAAAAATTATTAACACCATTTACATTAGACTAGTACTCTATATGTTTTCTAAAGTGGCAGCAATATGATGCATATTTGATCAATTTTACTGACCAATTTATTAATAATTATATAACAAGTATAAGTTATTAATTTTGTTTAATAAAATTATTAAAATATTTTGAATTCAAGATTAACTTATTCATTCACATTTAAAGATATATTTATAATTTTATTAGATAAAATTAATGGCTTAATTTTTGTGAGAATAGAAATGATCCATGAAATGTTAATTAAGGAAAAAAGATCTCCATAAAGTATCATATGAAAAAATTAGATTCATAAAGGATGTAGATGTAAATTATGAGAATGGGGACCAACATACAATGTGCTAGGCCGGCTGTTACATGAAGTTCCCTAACCAATTGGGTGACACTTTAAATGTAAATAAACTGACTGCTATCTTGATTGTTGAGTATTAGTTTTGTACACACTAGAATTAATCTCCCTGACTATATATCTAATCACTAATGTATTAGCAAGATCAAGTAGTGCAATCCTCTATTTCCTTGTAAGGTACTTAGAGAAAACATGGAATTGCCCACATAATAGTAATTGGTTTGGAGAAATTTAAAACGAAAATGATGTGCCCCTAATCTCTAGATTAATGGGATCTTTGGTTTTGGGCACTAAATTGGAGAAAAACTGATACAAAAGCACCAGGCCAACTTGTTTGAGTGATACGGATCTTAGACAATGACCAATGGTGGGAGTGAGAATCAAAAACTGAGGAAGGATTGGACAAAGGATCCAAGTTGCTGTTTCCTAACTACAAATTTTAAAGTCAAAGTGGCAGAAGATGTTAGAAGTCCATTGATGTCTGGTGTCCATTCTGCCTCCTTGTTTAGGGCACCGAGCAGCATTTTCTTTTATTATTATTATTATTATT
>NW_018397257.1:10356295-10368847 GCF_002168275.2 Theobroma umbraticum
TGATATTTATATTATTTAAATATAATTAATAATTTTTTAATTTTTTAATTTAAAAATATTAATATGATCACATTAATAGTTTGAATAATCATGCTTTTTAATATATTTGTCAGCTTTTAATAAAAAAATTATTTATAAAGATAGTAAAGGTTTTGATTTTTTTTGAATCTAAACGTTAGTAAAAGTAAATTTTTTTAATTTAATTATTTAAATAATAATAAATATATAAAAACAAGTATTAAATTTGAGTTTGAAACGGATATTTGTGAAATTCGAATATTAATATAATCAAATTTAAATAACAAATACTTAAAAATAATATTCAAATCTGATAATAAGTACTGAAATCACTATCTAAATTTATTTCTAATCCGATTATAGGTATCTTAATTCGATATAATCAATACTGACGAAATCATTGCCATTGCTATCCATAGTCTGACTAGCTGTACTTAATGCCTAACAGACCAGGACAAAAGGGGTCTTAAAGATTTTTTTAAGTAAACTAAATATCCAACAGAGAAACTGTACCTGTAGATACGGCGCGCAGGTTTTGTTAACAATGTCTCAACTGCTGAAGCTGTATCTCGTTGCTTACAATTCTCTTCAGGCTTTTGGCTGGTGACCCATCTCTCTCTCTCTAAAATCTCCTTTCATTCTTTCAACTTATCTTAAGATTACTTCTTTCTTGTTGTTTCTTGTCAGGACAATTTCTCTGTTCAGAATTCTGACCAGTTTCATAGCCACCAACTCAGTCAATGGAGCTTACGCTTCTGCTGGGGACTTAATCTGTCAGTTTTTTTTTTGAATTTAATTACCCACTTTTGTTTCCTAATAAAATGAAGGAAAATGAACTTAAATTTTCAGTTATAGTAGGGAATATGCAGGATATGCAAGAATTTAAGATGTTATAGATTTGCCATACTTTCTGTTTCTTACCATTTCTCTCTGACCTGGACATTCATTTAGTGTGGAGACATTGGTTCAGAGTGTAATTTGAATGTTTATCTCTTTTTTCTTTGAAGGTTTGTTACAAACTTGTGCATTCTTGGAAGTTATACATGGAGCAATAGGTAATTTCTGTAGGGTTTAATACATTCAGCAGCAAAAATTTTTGGTGGGAATGGTGGTATAATTTTGTAATGTTTTTGGTTTCTTCGTATCCCATTGTGGAATTATAGGGATTGTTCCAAGTGGAGTGTTGTTTCCTCTAATGCAATGGGGTGGAAGAACACATTTCTTGTTAGCGATTGTCCGCCAGATTGATGAGGTTCTCATTTTTTGACATAATGTATTTGTCTTTCGGCTTTGACAAACAAAATTAGCAAATTGGCTGCTGATGCACTGGCTGCCTATGCAAACAATACAATTTAAAGCTGAGAGTAACTAACCATTCTTTTCTGGTGGCCTTGCTCAAGCAGTGACACAGTGACCATTGGGTCTAAAATAAAAGTTTACTGATAAATGCCTGTTTCTCAATATATTTTTAATCTAATTATAACAGGTCCAGGAGTTTCCTGCAGTTTTCATAACTTTTTTTGCTTGGAGCCTTTCTGAGGTGAGTATATTTATTAATCTATCTACTTGAATTTGGTATCTTTATGCATCCCGTAACAAGATGGGAATTTTTATGAGCTTATATAGTGGCATGTTACCTAGTTATGGTAGAAGATGGGAAATTCATCACTGTCTTGTATCTTTTCGAAATGATTAAATTTAGAGTCATTTACTGAACGATATATGTACACATTTGCCACCCACCTTATTGTTTTGAGTTGAATAACAGATATGAAGACAGTTAATGGTAGCAGACCATCTAAGCCAACTAAATTTAATCTCAAGATTGACTGATCAAACTAATTGCTACTTATGCCTTGTCAGTGAAAGCCTGGTTGCTTCCAACAGGCCATCAACACCTAATAGTGGAGATCTCTAGAACTCTTAACATAGTTTTCATCCTAGATGTGTTATGGTGCAATTATGGTTTGCAGTGTGTTTGGAGTGTTTAATGTTTATGTGTTTGGTTAAGTTCCTTTCGGTTTACTGTAGAGGAATTGCAAGTTTCAATTTACTTACTGTAATATGCCAACTTTTGTTCACTTCATTTATTTTTTATTTATTGAAATTATTGAAACAGTCATGAGTATTGGCTGTTCATCCTTCTAAATTCCCTTACCCATCATGTTCCTGGTTTTACTTCATGATTGTTTCAGAATTTAAAGTAAATTACATAGAACACTAACATCCTATCTGCAGGTAATCAGGTATTCGCATTATGCTTCAAACACGTTTGGCAGTTGTCCATCTTGGCTCACCTACCTCAGGTCTGATATTTTCCTTTCCAATTAGAATTGCATACAGACTAACGTTCTGTTCAAATTTAACTTTTTTGCTTCCTTCCAGGTACACTGCATTCATTGTGCTGTATCCTATGGGACTTGCTCCTGGTGAAAGTGAGTTGAAGATTTGCATTCATCCATGTCTAGAATTGATAGTTATCTTGTTCTTTGCTTGGATAATATTGATAATGTCGACCATAAATTTACGCTCCTCAATCCACCATCTTCTTACTTTATAATTGCTTTTCCATCTGATTTATTTCATCCTTTGAGCACTTCATTGCAGTGTGGCTCATGCACCAAGCACTTCCATTTATAAAGAAGAAGAACCTCTATGAGGATTTCTTTGCTGGTCTTCCCTTTAGCTATTATAATTTTCTCAGGGTATGTACAGTGTATTATATCTGCAAACATGGGAAACCTTGATTTTGCTTTAGCTATTGTAATACATAATGCTTATGTTTCTGGGCCATGAATAATATGCCTTGCACCTCTTTATGGAACCTGAGGCAGGGCATGTGTGTTTGGCCAAGGGCCTAACAGTTCTTATTTGGGGTTTTAAAATCTTTCTTTGCTTGAATTAGCCTGTCCAAGACCTGCCAACAGCCGTTCCCAACTTAAGAGTGCACTTGGGTTTTAACACGAGATCCTTTTTCAAAATATATAACTATGAGAGAAAAAGGCTTACATAAGCTTTCATCATATTTGAAACGCAGCAGCAAGGTGGCTTGTTTACCCATCTGTATTTGCTACACTTCCTTGCTTTCTTGTTAGGTAGTTGTGCATAGACCTGGAATTGTTTACTTTGACTTTCTCTCCTCTGTTTTCCTCATGGATTCCTGTAAAAGAAGATTGGTTTAGTCTCCTTGTTATACGCATTCCAGATATATCATATACCGTGACATGGTTCTGTTATTATATGATGATTAATTTCATTTCCTTTTCTTCAAAATATATGCTTTTTTTTTTTCGAAGTTTTTCTATTGTTTTGTTAATGATCACTTCATATGCTTTGAATCAGGTTTTTCTTCTCATCTACCCTTTCCTTTGGTTGAAATTGTACCTCCATTTATTTAAGCAACGACGGTCAAAACTGGGCAAACACCACGAGAAGAAGAAAAGATGAAGGTTGGATGTTTTTCTTATACTTCAAGGGCCAAATATGAGATTAATCCTTTTTTATTTACTTTTAACCAGTAATTCTGGAATATAAGTTACTATAACTTTGATATTCATGATAATAATAGATGGACTTCATCAATTCGTAGTGTATTTCTTACGTAACAAGCAAGGTGTACTTCCTGGGATTGAAATGCGCCCTATATTAAGCAGATGAATCAGATCCTTCTGTTCTTCAATTTATATGCTTATGACTTGAGATTTTTAGTGAGCTTGCTGCTTCTTGTTTATATCCCATGGCATTGCTTCTCAACCAATATGGATACTCTGTTTTTTATTTTTTTGTTGAACAAACTTGTTCTAATTAAGTTCTAACTTGTGGCATGAAATACCAATGCTCATTTTGATATATTTGCTCCTTTGAATTTGATAGCCTCAATCTTTGAAATGGATGCAAGAAAAGTTATACTAATTCAAAGAAATCTGAAGTCTTTCCCCAGACAAGAAAGAAAGGAAATTTGAACTTCGGCAAGAGGGTTTTTTTGCCCTTTGCTCAGCCATTGGATTAGAAAAGAAACAAAAAAAAAAAAGGGAAAAGCGTACATTTCTTGTATATTAGCTAATCATTAGAATGTTGTCCTGACTAAAGTTTAAACTTTTCTAGGGGAATTTGTGGCTAAGGATGACAAATATAAACAACTTGTCCAGATTCTTTGGTACCTATCATATTTTTTAATCTATTAGGTTGTTGAACCTAATACTGTTTTTGTGATTGTAATTATCAAATTAAATGCATTTTTTTTGGAGCTGAAATCTGTCAACTGAGCAGAAGTGAGAACAATATCAAATGATTGAACAAAAAACAGAAGCTCGCAGGAATCAACAATTAACAAAAGAGATACAAACAAGAAGGAAGAACCCCCAACAATGAAACCAAAGTGACCCACCCAACTTTCAACCCCTTGTTCATCAAATGGAAATCAAGCAGAGACCAGAGGAAATCTTAGTAATCTGCAGATGGAAGCTGCTCATGTGTGTTTGGGGCGATGAAGAAGATCTCATAGACAACGGCTGCAATGGCAGAGCCAACGAATGGGCCGAGCCAGTAGACCCAGTGGTTGTCCCATGTCCAGCTGACGACGGCTGGTCCGAAGGAGACTGCAGGGTTCATGGATGCACCGTCAAAGGCACCACCAGCCAAGATGTTGGCACCCACGATGAAACCAATTGCAATTGGTGCAATGATCCCAATGTTACCTTTCTTGGGGTCAACAGCTGTGGCATAAACGGTGTAGACCAAACCGAAGGTCATCACAATCTCGAAAACAACTGCGTTCCATGCTCCCACCCCAGATGACAAGGAAAATGCTGATGTTGTCTGCATCAAAGCATGAAAATTTTCAAGAACGATTATTTTTAATCATTGAATTAAACTTAGTTTTTCCATCTCGATTTACATACCAATCCACCAGTTGAAAACTTAAGAAGCAAGCAAGCAACCACGGATCCGAGCAACTGAGCAATCCAGTACAAAATACTCCTGACCAAGGTAATGTGCCCGCCAACAAAGGCACCGAATGTAACTGCGGGGTTTACGTGCCCACCTGAGATGTTAGCACCGACTGAAACCGCCACAAACAAAGCGAAGGCATGAGCCAGTGATGCAGCCACTAGGCCGGCCGGTGTTGATGAGCCATTGTCAGTGAGCTTGTCTGCCAAAGGTACACACATCCTTTAGTACACAGAACATACAAAACACGAAACAAACAGGAATATTGCTACTGTTAACTTTAGGACACGACATTTTAACACATGTTTTAGCGTTAAATATGTTGTCAAGGTGGTGTGATGGAATCAGGATACGTACTGAAAGCCATGCCCGAGCCTTCACCGGCGAAAACAAAAATGAGCATGGAAATGAACTCAGCTAGAGCTGCCTTGAGGGCATCAGCTTGGCCAGCCTCAGCTGGAGATCCCACTGCAATTCGAGAAATTGGCATTTTACTTTTCTAAAACTAAAATTTTATCTTTGCTTCTGAGCGCTGCGCCAATTTCTTGCCACTCTCTTATCTCTGGCTTACTTCAGCTTTCTTTTGTCGTAGTTATATATAAGGGTCTAAGTCTAACGTATCGACTAGGAACCGGAAGAGCCGGTTTCGAACCGAAAAAAAAGCCAAAATTTTCAGCTGCAGGAGGAAGAAAAAATAAAAAGGAGAATGTCATTGTCCGGGAAATATTGTAGCCGAAGGGCCTCCAAGTCCTTCCCATGATGCCACTTGTACGGTTGATGCGGACTTGGAGGCCCAATCGGAGCGTGGAGAATTTTGATCACCGACCAAAAGCGTTGGCAATGGGTCCCCCAATGATTGTCTTTGCTTTGTGGCTTGACCGACCATTGGATTGTTTATATTGCGGTGACGTGGACGGTGGTGGTTAGCTTTGCTGGCTTCATAATCAGGCACTAATCAAGCTTCATTAAGTGGTAAATACTAATTATTTATGCTGGTTTTTTTTTCTTTTCTTTTGGTTTAGTGGCGGTCATGAACCAGGTAATGACATCAGGTGCTGGATGGAGTGGATGTGGTAAATTCCACCGTCTGATTTTGGTGATAGGGGCCCCATTAAAATTGTTCAAAAATCATAATTAAAAACGTAATTAGAATTAATTACATAATTCAAAAATAATTTCTTTTTTGTAATGATTTACTTTTCTCTTAATCTCTAAACCTACATCTAAGATTAACTGACAATACAAAATTTAAAAATTTAAATTGAAATTCTTACATCACGTTATCTTTTTAATTTTATGCATAAATATATACAAATATTTATATATTTACATATAAATGAATTTAATTTATTTTTAAAATTTTTAACTTTGTCATTACCATGAAGTGATTGATACAATATTTGATCAAATACGTCATGTCCTAAGATACCTCGTAGAAACTAAACCCTAAATATGCCAGATTCTTTGATGCCTTTTGTTATTTTAGCATAGTTGGAAAAAAGAAGTACAAAGACGCAACGTTGATGGAAAACTGTTTCTTAGGAATGGAAATGAATTGCAGGAAGAAAACTATCGCATTGAAAAAGAATTACACTTCCCCACTCTTTTCCCACAGTCTGATTAAGTTAGACACTCATGAAGTAAGAATCTCAACATAGATAGAGTTAAAACCTTAAAGCTATCACCCTAGGTAGCTAGCCTAGTGAAGTTAGCGAAAGATTGGAAATTGGAATCTCATTTTCCTTCACAAGTATACTATTTTTTTGGCTAGTATTCAATCACATTAAACTATTATCTCATGCTCTTATCACTCTTGGCCAAGCATTGCCATGTGACTTCACTCCACGATCTTGCAACTATAATTAAAGAATTTCCATCTCTCTCTCTCTTTCTCTCTCTCCCCATGTGAGCTCTTTGATCTATCTACATATCAAGATCAAGTCAACCTAAAACAACAAATAGAAAAGGAAAAACAAAGTGGGAAAATTTTATTAGAGGGAAAAACTTGCTTAAAATCTAAAAAAAAAGGTATGCAATTAGGAAGTTTTTAAAGGGTTTTAGCTACTTTTATGTGACAAACTGACAATAACATGTTCACTTATATATGCTTTAATTTTAATATTCCTCTATCAATAGTCTAAGCTTCTTTTGTTTATCGGATTAGATGAGGACAAAAGCTCAAATGAGTTGTTAGAACTAATTGAAAATTAAGTAGGTAATGTGGGAAGGTGGACTTGAGGATTGAACAGAAATAAATAAGCAAGAATGATTATCAAACCCAATATTTATTTCCCCATTCCAAATCATAGGATAATATGTTTATAAATTTTAGTTTCATGCATTATCTGTTGGTTTTATCTTGTCCAAGAATAATATTTGATCGAGTGCTAACTTCTTTAAGCCAACGTCTGACATCTCTTCTCCTTTTCTTTGCATATTTAATCTTATCAATGGTCATTGTTTAATATGGGCGGCTCAATTGGGAGTCCCACAACTTCATTCAATCCAAATGCCTCTTCCCTTCGTTTTTGTTCTTTGTATCTTTGGAAGAAGAACAAGGTTAAATATAGGCAATTCCCCCCTTGGTTTAGATCACTGTCTCAAACCAATGCCTTTAGCCAAATTGGGTCAAGGGGAGAAGCTAATTCTATACAAAAAAGAATGATTCTTTTGGAGCTTTTTGTACCTAAACTGATGTAATTTTGAAGTTATGTACAGCTACAACATAAAAACTAAAAGATGTTAACATCAATGGAGATTAAGTGACGGAGAGAAATCAAAGGAAGTAGAAGCTAATTTATGAGTTTGACTATAAATATTTCTGGGAATTGTCACAGGCCAAGATTCAAGCTAAAACCTGTGCTCATCGTGCCAAGTCTTGTAATGGTCAGTTTCTTACATGACTGTGGCAAGATTCCAACATTCAGTTTCAGTTGCTTATTTCAGTTTCTGGGAGGTCAATAACTTGGCTTGCCATCTCATGAGTTGGCAATGCCTGTTTTTCTGTTTGCATCTCATGGTAATCCTATCCGAGTTCAGATATTTTTCTGTTGATGAACTTGGTGTCTGCACCGTCATGGTTCTAATCAGTCATGTTTTAGACTCTTAAGTAGTCATCTGTTTCCCGTTTGTTTTGCATCAACAGAGGAGGCACTTACTCTTGAATTTAAGGTCCTTCCTAGCTACTTATCTAGCCCAAGTCAGAAACTTGCACTACCATTTTAAACTCTCATCTGGGCTTGAAGATTCCCAACCCCATCCTCAGATCCTCTTGGCTACTTGTTTTTTCGATTGACTGAGGAAACTTCACAGGGAAAATCTGGCCTCTTTGTTTCTAGCTCAGTCCAATTGTAAAGATCCTTTGTTTTGGGTTGAAAACTGTTGCTAAGTTGGAAATCTCCCAGTCCAAATTATTGTGAGCAATTTAAGTTTTGAACAGAGCCCAATTCTTTTGTCTTTTCATGGTGTCAAGCCCCAATGCTTAACTCATCTCTTCTCCTTTTTTTCTTGGGAAACATATTAATTATTTTGAGCCAAAGAAAAAGGAAAGAGATCTCCCCATAATTGTCAGAAGAAGAATGTTGAAGGAACAATCCCTCCTATTTTGGGATCTTTCCCTCAATTCCCTCCTCATTATATGCTTCCTTAAAGTTTTTCAATGCCTTCCTATTAGGCTTTTCTTTTTCTACTTTTCATTTTTTTTAAGAATAAATTTCATTAACACCGTCTGTGATATTAACTTCTCTTATATAATATTCTGTAATTTTCTCTTATTAGAACTATATGATAACTTTTATTCTCACAAGAATTAGATTATTAATTTTACCTAATAAAACTACAAAACAATCTTAATTGTGAACAAATAAATTAGCTTTGAATTAAAAATATTTTGATAATTTTACCTGATAAAATTGATAGCTTAACTTCCTACAAGAATTTAAATGACTTACAGAATATTAATTGAGAGAAAAGAAATCACATGTCATTTGGAAAAAGTTAAAACGGCAAAAGGTGTAAGTAGACTGTACTATTACCTTTTTTATTTTTAATTAATTTTCTATAAAGTTAAAGAAAAAAAATAATCTTTTTCATTTCACACATATATCATCTTTAAAAAAGTTAAATTTAAAATCAAATTACCAACAAAATCACCTTATAATATATATTAATTAATTAACTTACACAAATGTTTAAGTTCTAGAACATGTTAATTTCCTTGGTTTTTCTCCTTCTTCTTCTTCCAATGTGTTTACAAGCTGTCCTTGAGTCCTGCTGGAGCCACATTTAGCCAAAGAACGCGTCTAAAATCGTCATCACAATCCGCAATGATTTTGTTGAAAGGCAGCATCGCCTGTTACTGACTTTTGCTGACCAACAAAAATCACCACCGCCTCAAACTTCTCGAGACTTTTCCTCATCTTTTGCCCTTTCCAGACTTTTTCCATGACTAAGAGATCCAGACATACCCATCCTTCTTTTTATATTTATAAATTTATATTATATATAAAAAATAAAGTCACAATGGAATTTCTATATTTAACCACATAGAGGATTCAGAAAGGTTTTTAACAAAACTCTCAAATTTTATCATATAAAATCTAAAAAAGAAAATTATGATGTATTTAATAAGTGACACACGAATTTATTTTTAATATATTTTTATTTTTCACTTCTTTTTGTAGATCCCCTAATTAATGTTGTCCACCTTGGTTGCTTGATCTTCTTGCCGCCATGCAGCTACCTATGGATCAAACAGGCATTTCAAATTTAATGTAGATGTACAAAACAAGAAGCTCATCATGAACTTTGTTTAAACTTTAGACTAGCTTTTTATTATTAGCCAACAAGTACAGGAGGGAATGTTCTCATTGGAGATCTTCAGTCAAACCATAGCCGACCCTGTTTTCTATGTTTGGTCAAATCTGTGTTTTAAAATTGGAAAGCTCTCCCGTCGAACAAATGGGTTAAGAGGGAACTTGGAATGGTGGGAATCCTATGATACAAGCATACTGCAAAATGACCTTGCTACTTATTAGTACGTGTTTGGAATGGGACTTGCTTCTTATCCTTATGATTTGCTTGCCTCTATTTAAAGTTAGGAATTATATCATATATAATTTGGTTTAAGTTCTCGTTTTGTTGCATCTGATCTTTGATTATTTCCATTTCTATGATAATTAATAAAGTTAATAGCTCACCGTCTAAATATAGTGAAATAAGTTCAATTGCCTTGTTCAACTTCAAAATTTTCTTACCCCATTTTAGACAAAAACGTATAAAGCATATGTTTTGCCAAGTAAAATTGGCATCTTGATCTTCCCCTTACTACATGTGAAGCACATGATTAGCTAGCATAAATAGCATCGGCAGTACAATAAGCAGACATACCATACCAGTGTCAAATTTAGCAGAGGAAGCTTTGAGAGGGCTTTGCTCTAAAGGGTCCTAGTTTTAAAATCATGATGTGCACGGGGTCGGTTTGGATGGAGCAAATGAAGAAAAACTGGGGGCTTTCAAGTTTCAGGTTTGAACCCCAGAAAATGCACAAGGTTTGCTGTCTGGCTTGACTGACCAATGGAATCAATGAAAGAATGAAAATTTGATCAATAGATGATGACAGTGCAACGTATAGGTACTGAATTATGAATAAAGGCCCTCATGAATGTGTTCAACTCGTGACATTAAATCAACTTTTCTTAATCATTTCTCGATCAGAGTTTCAATTTAAGTCAAATACATGCTCCTCAGTAAACCCTTTTCCTCCCTCTCCTTCAACGTTGATTGTTCCCTATCCTCGCCTACACGGTATCCCTCTGGCAATCACCATCATCACCCATCTTCATGAACTGGATGATGGAGTAAGCATTTGATAGCAGCCGTCGCTACAGCTAGTCTTTTTGCCCTGCATTATAGTTAGTTCCATTGCACTTGATCAGGACAAGTCCGCGACTTAAATTTCTATGTCCCGTTAGATACTTGTCTTGGAAAATGGGTGAAAGCTACAATTACACTGCTGACTTTTAATCTGTTAAACCGTTTTGTACGATCCCAGCTAAGAGACGAAGGATCGGAAAGACTTTAAGGAAGTTGATTTTATATTTTTTAAGCACAAGCATATTATGTAAAAAGCTAAAATGACTTTAAAAATTAATAAAAAGTCATAAATTTAATAAAATTTGATAGACAGATTATAAATTATAACTCAATCATATATTTTTATCAATTTCTTTAATCAAATAATTTAATACGTTTGTAAGTTAAATTTTGTAAATATGAATATCAAACCGTCGAATCATAAATGAAATTACGTATCTGTATATATCTCAAAATCGTCATCTTGACCCCGTAATAGAACCGTTTTGTTTTCGTATGAACCGAGGCAATGCCGTTTGTGGACTGCATTCCTTAAAAGAGCACTCCCACCCCATACGTCAGCACAGAGGAAAGGCCTCGGTTGTTGTCTTGCGCGGCACTTGTCCAAGTCAAGTGCAACCTGGGGCACGTGCAACCTACCATCTTAGCTAGCATAGAAATAGCAGCGTTGGCATGTGCCACGCCGCACGGCCCTTACGCCAAGTTCGTGCGGCTTCGCACGGTGATCCCGTCTCCTGTTTACAAGTGTCATCCCGCCGAGGCCTCGCACATGACCGGTACCTAACCGCCATGTGCAATGTGCAATGTGCACTAGACGACAATTCCATTGGCTAGCAAAGTAGTTCCCGAAGCCCCACCTTTTGATATAGACTTTTGTTTCTTGTGTCTTTGCTCATGATTTTCCTTTTGTCTTTTATTTTTTGGGCTTAGCGAGCCAAAAGCCTTAACAAAGTGCTTAGAGCAAAATATATTCTGTTGGCAAATGAATTTTATCTTTAAATTTTACATATATGTTTATATTTATTATTAGAGTGATAATGAACAAATTTTAGGTTTGTTTAGTTAAAAATATGATAAATATATAATTATGTCCATCTCGATGTATTTTAATTGAGATTTTAAATCATTTAATAAAATCAGTTAAATTATACAATTGATCTATGTATTTTATAAAAAATATGAATATGTTCTTTGTATAATAATTTATATAAATTAAACTATTGTATTTTTTTAAGTTATTAACATCAGTTCAACTCTCAATACGGTTTAATTTTCATCATTAAATATATTATCGTGATATTTTCATCGAATTAACATAACATCGATTGAAAGGATGTAACATTTTCTTATTAACACCAACTTAATCAAAACATCCCATGAGCATATACACTTGACAGTAAAAATTTAACAATGTCCAAATTTAGATTGAAAATAATAAATTAAAAAAGTATAAAAATTCAATCAACACAAATTATTATATAAAAATTAAATTTATATTTTTTATAATTTAATCAAAAAAATCTGATTCCGTTAATAAGGAAAGACATTGTGGCATCCAATAATAACCAAGTAAACTTGGTTTCTTTTTCAAAGAAATTCCTTCTGTTCGGTGATAAATAACAGTTGAATTCTCAAAGTTTCACATGATTGAGTCGACAGGTAAAGTCGTTACCCGTTAGGAAACTTTAAAAAAAAAAAAAGGATAGTAAA
>NW_018397257.1:10368857-10384394 GCF_002168275.2 Theobroma umbraticum
TGGTCTCCACTTTATTGGACCGTTCTTCATCTTAACCTTATTGCAATTACTCGGATAACCTTATTTATTTAGTAGCCGTAGGCCACTGTTACTCCCCTCCCAATAGGTTAAGTTTTTAATGCATTGCAATTTTCCTTATCTTATGGCTTTTTCCTTTTCTTATATTAAGTATAGCTAATTAGATGCTAATTAAGCTAGTGGGTATATGCGCCTAGAAGATACGTCAAGCAGTTGAAAAAAAAAAAAAAGGATTGAATTGTAATTTTCTTTTCTTTATTTTAATGTTGAAACTTGAAAGATTTTGTTTGTTAAGTTTTGTTATTCTTTATTGTTTATATATAGTGACTGATAAATTATTTAATTAAAGATAACAAGATTGAAATAGTCAAAGATTGAATAAAACGTAATTATTTTGGAACCTAAAACGTGTAAGCAATTGTATGCAAATTTAAGCACTTGGTTTAGAATTAAATAATTTGAATCAAGGTCAATTGCCTTGTTACTTTTGATTAAAGAAAGGAATTAAATACTAATTTTTTACCTATTAGGAATTGGGCATTATGAAAAACTTATAAAAATTACTCGAACATATCTCTACTTCAATCCTCTTAATTTTTCCTTAATTAATCAATTGATATAATTACTAAAGCAATATTTTCTATTTATTACATCTAAATATATATATATATATATTTACATGTTATTGTAATATATTTTCTATACATATTTAATCAAAACACTCTTGCATGTATACTTTGTTTTCTAATCAATACAAAATAGAATAATTTAGTCTCAAATTTATCCTCGTAACATAAATAGGAATGACCAAGACACCAATGCTCCGAATCAAGCTTCCAAGAATGTGAAACTGGTGTTGCAAAAGGGTGGTAAGAGTGTGGTTCCAAGTAGAAAAGATCATTACGTTCTCTGTCCAATCCAATCACCTCGTCCGTTATAGAGTTTTGAAAAACACACAAATTGGAATAAAACCTAACAAAACAATTCAATTGTTTGATAATCTTGCGAATGGACAGAAGATAGAATTTCAACCATATACTTTTCTTTTATCATACTTTTACACCCTACTCCCTAATCCCAAATTCAACCCTTTAGTTTTTCCTAATAACTAATTTGAAAAAAGGTTGATTCTAGCTCCCAAAGTCTCTTTTTGAGTAGAATACTCTTTTTTGACTGTTAAATTCGTGGATTCAACTAGAAGGAAATATTTGATAAGAGGGAGTTGAAGTCTTTGAGAGCTGAGGTTTTCTTATTTGTTCAAGTTAATTTAAGTTATTAGTTTTACTGACCCAATCCAGAGGATAATTAGGGTCAACTCATAACTCATGCCAGTGCCCAACCGATAAAGCAAAAGATTAAACAATGAATTAAACGCAATCTCTCATACACTCTCACAAGTCACTACATTCATTGTATTAAGCGCACATAAAAAATATTTGCATCTTTGTCTTAAACCAAATATATTTTATAAGTCTGCAGCTTTTGTCTACTTCCAAAGCCAAAAACCAAAACAATAAATAAATAATTTATTAATGAAAAGCTAGCTTTTCCATTAATATTAGCATTACCCAGTTGTACACAGTTCAAGTGTACTGCTAAGAGATTAACAGTTGGATTAAGGAACATTGCCATGATTAGTAGAGAATGTGGCATCATTATTGAGGGCAATGATGTGGGGGTATGGAGGTTTTTGTTCCACAAGGAGTTATTTTATTATGTTTTGGTAATAGAAAATTGGAGATGACATGTGAAAGAGTGCCGAAACCGCTTGTCGGGGATTAAAAGAAAGCAATTCTGGTTTTCGTCTAACATAATTCCTCATCCATGTTCATCGGCTATGTCAGAACGAGGTTTCATCAGGTTGGATTTGTACCTTAAAATATATGAAGAATGTATTAACAAAAAGAAAAAAAAATTTTAGAAAAAGGATTTTTTGTTTTGCATGAACTTTTGTTGCGGCATAAGGATTTGTGCCGTGTGGCAATGGAACACGAACAGTGATTGGTTACTAGAAATTATTTAATCATAAGTTTACCTAATTATTTCCTCCCAAGTTCAATGAATTTTTACATCAATAAAAATTACTCTCGATATTAAATACATTTATATTATAAGCTTAATTTTACCTAATTATTTCATCAGGAGTTCAATGAATTTTTACATCATAAAAATTACCCTCAGTATTAAAAATATTTTAATATTAATTTTATCTAATTATTTCATCGTGAATTCAATCAAATTTTACACGGTATAAAAATTACTCTTAGTATTAGGAATATTCTAGTAATAATTTTAATTATTTATTTCATAGTGAATTCAATTAATTTTTGCATGAATAAAAATTACTCTTAATATTAAAAATATTCTAGAGTAATAATTTTAACTAATTATTTCATCGTGAGTTCAATGAATTCTCATGTGTATAAAAGTTCAAATAAGTAAAGAATGAATTCGTTGAATTTTTACATGTCTAATTTTCATTTTTAAAAAAGAAGAGGGTAAAGAACAGAACAAGCTAAGCATTGCTTACTGCTAGTGATGATCTGAAAAGGCAAGAAACTTAATAATCGGAATTTTGAAGTTATTTTGTTCTGAAATTAAGGGTAATGTTAAGGAGTCAAATACACAAGGTAATAATTTCTCCATGATTATAGCTAGAATTTTGAAGCCTATCCCAATTATTTTTGGTATGCCTTTCTGACAAAATGTTGAAGAAGAAACAAATAAATTTGATTCTCAAAACATAAGGAATCCAAACACAGACACCATCTGAAAACTTTGATGGATTACTTGTCACTAGTTTTATGCTTATTCAGGATGCTGACAAAAGACTATACAGAAATCATGTGGAAATAGGGGTGGGGGGGAGAGAGAAATCTGCCATGGCTAGACAGCTATAAGGAGCTTTTTAAGAGAAAAAAAGTTTAGGGGATTAATATTAGAATAAGCAAGCAGAATAAGTCAAGGCATTATATGGTTGAGTTTTTCAGTTTTCTTGGGCAGTTCACAAATGCAATCTAGGACAGACCCTAAGGCAGATAATATAAAAAATTCTGGGAAAACCCTGATCATGTCCATGGTGAAGAACAATCCAAAAACCATTTTCATGTTTAAGCATAAAACAATCTTTAAAACCCCATGTTCACAGTATGAGATGCATACACACTCAGTACAGATTCAACTCATCTTTATCAAAGATTGCCACATAAACTCGTGTGAGTTGTAATTGTTCAATCCTAGTTGTCGTGTATGACAAAAGGAGCATGAAGGTTTATGCATGGAAATACTTAAAAGATCATATCAAGAAATTAGTTCATTTGAAAATTTTCCCTCCCTTGAGCAAAAGATTGTTGGCAAAGGGTATATCTTAAGCATTTAAAAGCATTAAAACACAAGATTTCATTCTACCAATGAAAGCTATGACTACCAATTACCACAGTTTAGAGAAAGTAATGAACGGTGTTGATCAGCTATTAGTTCCGTGATTAGCCAATGAAAAGAGGGAAAACCATTGCCACCAATGCTTTGGTTTCTCATGAACAAACAACAAAACCGCGTGAACTAGAAAAAGGAAAGATTTAAAAAAGGGGAAAGGAGGAGAAAAAAAAATTGAACAGCCGTTTATTCCCATATATAAAATGCCATACAGAAGGAAAAATCTTACTGGTTTAGTCATTGACCCTTGAGAGATAGCTAGATAAAAAAGGATAAAAATGAAAAAATAATTGTAAACTATGGAGAAAGAAAGGGAGGGAGGGAATTTTGTTTTAAGAAAGAGACAAGAGTCCTGAAAGAGTGGGAAGAGCTTAATGGAGATAAAAAAAAAAAGAGAATCTCTCCAAGGTCTTTTATTTTTTTTTTTCTTATTGGAAAGTTTAGAGCTTTCCTTAATTTTTTTTCATTTCCTTTGATGTGGACTTGTTCCTCTGTAACATTGTGAGAGAGAGAGAGAGAGAGAGAGGAGAGCCATCTCTTTCTCTTGTCTTTATTGGCCTTTGATTGCTCTATAAATGACTGACTAGAGACCTTGTGATAACTCCCTCTCTCAGCATTTTTGGTTTTTGCTCTTTTTTTTCTTTGCATTCATTATTTTTCCCTTCTAGGACCCCAGAAAATGGAAGAGTTGGGTTCCTTGTGGAATTTTCAAGAGGTGGGTCATTTTTCTGTTTCTTCATTTTCTGCTTTTATCTCAGTGGTCTTTCTTTCTTGTTCACCTTGTGTGGGTCTTGTTTAATTTTGAGACATCAAGTCCATTTCATTCTGTCTTGTTCACTTTATCTCTTTTTGTTTTCCGTTAAAGCTATCATTTTTTTGGTTTCTGTCATTCATATTTGAGTTGTTCAATCTCAGAGTTAATGGTTTTTCATGTTAGGTTGGTGCCTCTCTGTTTCTGTTCTCTTCTCCGTTTTCTTGCTATCCAAACTCTTTTTGAAAAGAGTAACCTTTCCGTCTTGAAATGAATAACTTTGAGTTGTCTCAATTCTGACATCTTTTCTTGTTTATAGCAAAAACATTACCACAATCAAATTTTCCTTTAAATATCCCTGTTATGGTATATGCGACACCATTTTCTTTCTTCATTTTCTTTGTGGGGGCGTCAAAATGGATTTCTTGCAGCATTTGGTATGTAGTGCAGTTTTTAGGTAAACATGTGCATTCGTTCTGTCCTGATATGAGCAAAACATGCATTGGTAGAAATGTTGAGTTACTACTCGTCGGTTTTGGTGGAAACTAGTGGTATTTCGTGGCATTAGGAAATGGGGTCCAATGTCTTTTCATGGATTTTTTTTTTTGGGGGTTTCACAAGGGTTTAATGAAACATGATTTCAAAATAAATCATGGTTTGACTGAAAGCACTTAGGATTCACATGGGCTAAGCAGTGATTACACTGTTTCTCCTAACTTTGAACTGGTTGTTGATCCACTTGGTTTATTTGCTTTATGTTGATATCTTGTTAAATATCTATGCTTTTTCCAAAGACTAATTTTGGTCTACATGTCCCCACTGAAGTTATGGGTTTGGTAAATGCAATTTGCTGAAACCATAATGATTCAGTTTTGGTTCCATCTTTTTATGTTTTTGTCTTTATTTTCTGATGCATGCTTTTAAGTGAGTGAGATGTTCTTTGATTTTGTATTGTGCTTTGTCATCATACTTGACGACGTCTGACACTAACCCTTCTTTTCTGAATTAACAGAATTTTGATGAACTGAAATTGAGGCTTCAATACACTACAATTGAGCTCGAGTCTGTCAAAATGGAAGCAAGTGAGCAGATTTGGAAATACAGGGAGGAGGTAAAGCATTTGCTCAATCTTCTAAAGCTTGCGTACCAAGAAAGAGATGAGGCAAGAGATCAGCTGCAGAAACTACTAAACAAGTTAATGCCTTCCAGTCCAACTGAACTGCAACCCATCCTCCATCATCCCCAATCTGAAAGTCCCCTTATGGTTGCAGCAAAAGCAAACTCAAGCATAACTGAATCTAACAGTTTATCAGACACATATAATCACCACTCACATGGCTCTTCCCAAGTAGATTCCTTCTTCGATGCGGTCACTTCACCAGAGTTCTCAAGCATTAACATGGCGGATTCGGGTAGCCTGGGGCTTGTGAATCAGCCCTTTGTTCAAGAGTATAATAATGGTTCTATGCCAACTGGGTTAGTCTCCTCAGGGGTGACCAAGATTGATACTGCTACATCTGTGATTGATAATCTTGCAAAGGGCAAAACTTTGCCTCAGAAAGGAAAGCTCTTGCAAGCTGTTACGGAAGCAGGCCCTCTTCTTCAAACACTTCTGGTTGCCGGGCCCCTTCCTCGATGGAGAAACCCTCCTCCTATGCAGACTTTCAAAATCCCCCCTGTTTCCATCAAAGGTTGTGATTCTGAAAGAGCTAACCAAAAACCAGGGGCCAATCAGAATAGGACTATCGTTCAAAAACGATTGAACTCATCATCATATCCTGAGATGTCTCGTGGCTCACGTCAAATGTGTTCAGCAGCTATTTTGAATTTTGCAGGTTCTGCTTCTACTTCAGGACTGTTGAGTGCTGGTGCTGGTGTTAGCACTCAAATCGTAGCAGGAAAGCGCCAAAGGTCTCAATGAGTTCCAAGAAAAAACCAAAACAAGCTTTGCTTCATTTTTGTAAAGATTAAATTTGAGGGGTTTTATGGTGTAAATTGGATACGCTTTTTTGGGGTTTGAATTAAATGATATAGCATAGCTGCTTCAACACTTTTTAACTTCTGGTTTATTCTTGTATATCCTGATTTCACATTTCTACTTCATTTTTTCCCTCTGTTGCATCAGAATTATGAAAGAAATCAACTGCATAGTACCACCCTACATATACCTGAAAAATCTTCTCCTTCCAGAGATAGCTAAGCCATTAATTTGATGCTAGACTAAACTAAAATCTATTATGATTGGTAAAATGGCGAAAAAATAGGCTAAAATAGTGAAAGTTTTGCCTGTATAAAAGGTGCAGATTCATTCACGAGAGCTCCAAAGACTGCAGATGTTCATGTTAAAAGTTAATTCTGTAAATTCTTTGGAGTACCAGTAGCAAGCATTTCGAATCAATCATCCCAGATACAACGAAAAAGCTGGTTGTTATATTTGAATCATGAAACTAAAAAAAAAAATGTTCACTATCCTCTTTGTTGAAATTTTATATGATAATTTGTTCATATTGCTGGTCTAAACAATTTTCAAGCCCAGGCTCCGGGTTTTCTTAACTTTGTGACCCTGATTGATTCTAGCAGGGATACAAAGAACAATGCTAATCCATTTGAAAATAAACCAGTTAGTGGTTAAGCCAGCTTAACTACTTAACTCGACAAAAATGGATGAACTAGGCCCCAGGATGAAGCCAAAACAGATATGGAGAATAAGGTGATGGAAAATTGGGAGACTGGTCTCAGTGCAGAAGAAACTAATCGTCAATGAAAATGGAAAGAGGTTGGAATGGTAGGTGATTTGGTGCAGCACCTTGTCTCCGGATGGTGGCCGAAGATTTTCTGATTGTTAGGCATGAGTGATGTAGACGCCTTCACTGTTTTACCACCACCACTTTCGGACTTGAATTGCAGCAAATAAGGGCAACTTTCCACCTTGCTCATCTAGGGCCTATTTAGACTCAGAAGTATACATTAAGTGGTAATGGTCCAAGAAATCTCAGATAACGACATAACTTCATAATATGACTATATTTCTTTATTTTGCCTCGAGACTTGGAGCTTCTGATGTCCTCAGAAGAGCAACCAAAAAATGAAAAATGTTTGTAACTCTGCAACATTTGATATTGGCTGTTGCTTGTCAAAATTTGAAAGGGCCCATCCTGATTGGTTTGGTACTGGACTATAATCCATTGCAATTGGCAGTCAAACTCAGATGAGTAAAATGCCCATTGATGAGTTTTTGTCTGTATGGCTCTACTGAGAAAATGAAAGCCAATTTCCAAGCAAACTTCCTTGCCAAGCAAAGTTTTGGTTTTTAAGACCCCTGCAGCGTTGAAATATGTGGTACCAAGGGAAGACATAATATAGTCTACCATAAATTATAAGGTAAGTCTACAAGAACATGTCAATCATAGTGGGTTTTTCTGTTTCTCAATTCTTTTGTCATTTTTTCATTATTGAAACCTGGCAACTTGTATTACTTGAAAGAAATCAGAACTTGGGTGTTTTCTTGTTAGATAAGAAAAGTGTTGAAAGTTGCATGTGTTACAGAATGGAAGAATAAGCTGATATTTGGCAGCCAATGGAAGAAGTTATCCTTGATTTTGTCTCCAATCTTAAATGTCAGTGTCTAACTAGCTGCTGCACTATTTGGCGGCCGATGGAATGAGGCATCTCAATATTATCACCAGTGCCTAGATGTCTTTACTTGCTCCTTTCTAGTTTTAAACGATTCCCCATTTCAGCATTCCACTGGGACTGATATTCCTAGAGGCTTTCTCAAGCAGGTTTCAGGGATTAGCCACCACAAATCCACCAAGTTAGCCTAATTCAAGCCCCTTTTCGCATACTTTGCATTTTCACATTTCATCCAACTATATCTTTGATTATAGCATGCCTTCAACGCCTCATGCTCCATCTTCACCTGCACGACCTGGGCGGTGCAGTCCTTGGGTAATTGCCCCAGTTGCTATCATTTGCACTACCCTCCTGGTGTTTAGGTATTTCAGGGTACTAAAACGACTCTGCTGTGCTTGCACTGCTGCAACATATTCTAGAAACCAGGGTCAAAGGCGATTTCTAGATGACAGCAACTTTGATCCTCCTCCTTCACAGAACCAGAGCAATGCACTGGAATCCACTGTTATACACTCTCTTCCCATCTCCCAATACAAGAAGGAAAACAAAGAAGAACCACAGCCGAGCAACACTGATTGTGCAGTTTGCTTGGGTGAGTTTGAAGAAGGAGATTTGCTAAGACATCTACCAAATTGCACACATGCGTTCCACATTTCTTGCATTGACACTTGGTTTCTGTCACACTCAAGCTGCCCGCTTTGCAGATCAAGTGTTTCTGAGCTACAAATAAGGCCAGAATGCTCTGTATCTATGTTCACGATAGTAGAGACCTTAAGCAGAGAAGATTTCTCGCAGGACAGGGCAGCACATTACCAAATGCTACGCTCTGAGGTCCTACGAAATTCAGCACTTACGTATGCAGCAACAGGCGGTCGATAACAATTTTGAGCATAGAACACACATGGGAAGGGGTCGTCAGATAACTTGGCTGGTAAAGAACATTGGAATTGTACGAAGAACTCTGCTTCCCAGGGCTAAATTAAGCTGCCAGAGTGCAATGAATCAACTTATAAGGGATAAGTTGACAGCAAAAAAATCTCAAAACCAAGACAATTTAGTTCCTGTAGGATAAACGGACACCAATTCTGGCGAAAGCTAATTTTGTAGCGATACAAACAAAAAATGTGGGGCTGTTGCCCCATCTTGAATTTTTTGTATTTAGTCCACAAAAAGGCTGCAGATTCTGCAATCCAAGAACAAAACATCAAATAACCAAATTTATGGACCTTCTAGCTAATTGAACGCTCTTGGTTAATGAGATGGGATGGAATGGTTCACAGTAGTCATGAAATGATTCAAAAACGACTGCACCAGCCGGGAATCGAACCCGGGTCTGTACCGTGGCAGGGTACTATTCTACCACTAGACCACTGGTGCAGATACCCAACACTTAAACGCACCTTTTTCATGATCTCCGAATAATTTTTCCAACGTAAAAGGATCTTTTCTCGGAGCGGCCACTTCCAAAGTTCTTGTCGATATAGTTTATTTTCCCATTAAGAAGATTAGATGCATCGCCCTTCACCATCACTGATACTTGAGTTGAAAGCAGTCCTCAATCAGCGAGAAAGTGGCGACAAAAGATTCATGCAAACATTGAGACCGCATGAAGAGGCAAAAGGTTATATATCTTGCACGTATAAACCTTAAGACCCACCTCCAGAAATGACCAACTAATGCAGATGGTCAAACTCAAATTCATGCAACACACCTCAAATATGCAAACATGTTAAGAGGTTTTTGTCTAAAAACCTTTTTTATAAGTTAGTGTCGCTGCATCCATAAAACCATCACCACGACCACTCGCCTTTGTTATTTTGAAGCTTGCCAATCAAACCAGAATACACATGAAAGACTGATTGACGCACCATCACCGGGATCTTGACTATTGCAGTGGTTTCTGAGCAAATTACTGCTAGGGGAATAAATTTCAACATAAGTGTAATCTGTCCCCAGCTCTCATGGAGATCATGTCAGATGCAAATAGCTAACTTTCATGCACTAAACCATTTTCAATAAAATTTCAAAAACGAGTAAATCAAAAATCACCTTTTGTTTTAAGTTAAACCACGGAAGATTAACTGGCAGTAAACACAAGATTACAACTTTAACAGCTAAACTTAAATCTCCCTGCTCGAAGTCTCAAACGAACTGTCTTTACTCTTTGCAACAAAACAAAAAATAGATGCTCAAAACAAGGTAGCCACCAACTATCTTAGATAATTCCAATTTTGTTTGCTACGTCCAAGGCATCGTAATCAGGTGTCAACCTAACGTATGCCTTCTTTGTACCATCAGGCCTGCATCATCAGAAACACATACATTAAGTCTGCATAATACCATAAGCATAAAAGAAGGGTAGAAAAGAGGAATATATAGAAATGAGTTGAATGCATAATCAAGAAAACATCAAAAGAAGGAGACAAAACATTCAAGAACACAAAGTAACCATATATACTGCTTTAGAATATTCAACACATTGTTCTAAAACAAACAGGACAGAGAATATCATATCTACACAAGGAACAAATAATTAGAAATACAATAATATGCCTAACTAATGTCTTATTCTTTTAAAGTCCTCCTCATGTAGCCTTTTAATAACAAAGGAGTTGTCCAAATGTATGTCAAATATTTTGCCAGTTATCAACAAATAACCTACTGGTCTACAAACTCCTGAAGAAATGATCATATCAAACAATACAACACCCTGAGCTATAAACTAAAAGCTAGTGGACAATATAATAGGCAACAAGCACAAATAAAGATTACCTGATCAAGGTGTTCACTTTCTTGGCCTGAATATCATACATCTTCTTGACAGCATCCTTTATCTTCTTCTTGTCTGCACGAATATCAACAATGAAAACCAAAGTGTTGTTGTCTTCAATCTTCTTCATCGCTGACTCAGTTGTGAGCGGAAACTTGAGAATCTGATAATGGTCAAGCTTGTTCCTTGGTGGAGCACTAATGCGTGGATACTTAGGGTTCCTATCCTTCTTCAAGGTCTTTGGCCTGTGGAATGTAACCTTTGTTCGGATCTTCTTGGCCTTCTTCTTAAAAGTTGCTCCAGATTTCACTGCTTTTGCAGCCTTCAAGGCCTGCGCCTTTGGATCTGCCTTCTTCTCAACTGCATAACATACAACAGTCAATTTAATAAATGAAAAGAAAAGCTACAAATGCCATTATTAGAATAATTTATATTCTGGCCGAACATTAAACTATGCAACTCCAATGCCATTGCAAAAACCATATCCCACAGAAATCACTTAAATAAATTCAAATAAACCCCTCTAATCAAATATTCAAATGTGGCAGCAGTTACTCATACAACCGGATTCACAGCACAGAGTAAAACCAAACTAAGAATACAATCAACAGACCACAATAGCCCAAAGATACAATCCTATAAATATCGGAACAACAAAGCTAACAACGTAAACTCCACATTTGATTGGCTTGGCTTGAGTGTCATCAGCAAGTTCATATAACTTCCAATGAAAACAGTTAAATCAGATATGAGAAAAATTTCCCAATCCAGCATTCAAAGTTCCATAGCTACTCAATGAAAGGGCAAATAAAAAGAACATAAGTTATGCAATGAAAAGCTATGCCATTTAATTAATTATCTCCCTATAAGAACTAATCCAAAAACCAGACAAAGACATTAGAAAAAGATCAGAACTAGACTTAACAGTAGCACTAAGTTTACAAAAGCAATAGAATGCCAACAATCTCCAACCAGCAGAAAATAAAAATACAAATTTAAGCTCATTTCAACTCATTGCATCTATCAACAACCAAACAGAGATTAGATAAACAAATCACAGCTAGAACTAGTATTATAAAGAAAACCAAAAGACATGGAAGCAAACTATGAAGTTGGAAATCAGTAAAAGCTCAATCCAAATACCTTTTGGAGCCATTGGTTGCTGCCTCAAACACTTCTAAACCCTAACCAGAAAAAAAAATTACCGAAAATGAAGCTTCAAATCCTTTTAAAAACCGAAATGAGAAAGATAAAGAGAGAGAGACGACTAGAAACCTGTCGATGGGGAAAAGCGGAGGAGCCGTTCTAGGGTTTGCTGGGAGAGGGGAAGAGGAAACTAGGGTTTATATAGATAGGGTTTTCAAAATTACTTCTAGTGTCCAATGGCCTCTCGATACGGGCCTGCTTATCCAATTAAAAACACTAAAAGTAATAGGCCTTTGTCCATTTTGTAAGGGCCAGATTAGGATACCCGGCCATTTAATTATTTTATTTTAAAAAAATGAATGTTATTTTGAAGGTTTTAATAATTTAAAATAAATAAATTATATCTATTTATGTTTTTAATTTTTTATTATTTTTATTACACTTAAATAAAATTTTATTTTTTTAATTTAAATTCATATAATTCAAAAAAATTAACAACCATCAGATTCAATATCAATTAATATTTTCTATTCACGTAATATATGATATGATTTGAGAATGTAATCATGTTAATTCCTATCATATCAATTGTAGATACATTTAACTGTCATGTGATTGTGGTCATATGTTGCCTGCATGTAAAATACTAATTATTATTTGAATATTGTGATTTTTTATTAAGAATAAGAATTCTGAAAATTAAGAAAAAAATCCGAAAGAAAGGTTTACTTATATCAGTTCAATTATTATCAATTGCCAGGTTGGTAAAATTTTATGTAGAACAAAAACAATAACTCCTTATGTGTTGGGTTTGAAAATTTTTCTTTCTATATCATGTGTTCCAAGTGAATTCTTTCTGCTTCTGGAGCAGAGCCAAGTTGAAACAAGTGTATCATTCTGGCTTATACTCCATCTCAGACGATTCTTTCTTATTTACAGTTGGTTTGGTGAATTCAGCCAATGGTCCTTGCAGATCAGAACCATAAATATGACCCATCTTGGTACGCTTTGTTTCCAAGTACCTCTTGTTTTCCTCTGTAATGGGTGTCAAGACCGGCACTCTTCCAATAACAGCCAAGCCATAACCCTTGAGACCAGTGAACTTGGCTGGGTTGTTAGTCATCAGGCGCATGGTCTGAATGCCTACGTCTCTCAGAATCTGCTGTCATCATAAGTTGAAGAAGTTAAACATTGTTGAAGTCTAGTTGTTAGGTTACAAAGAGGAACATTATCAGAATGGAATGATGCAGAAAACTACTTTGACAAGGAAACCTATGGACAGTAATTTTTAGTAGGTAGATTCTGAAAATGGTTCTAAATAAAGCACTCTGAAACCATCATTTACACCTTATGATGAAGCATGATTGCTATATATTAGTCAATATGGAGGCTAAATCAACCAGGGTCTAAGAAGTTGAAGGATATGCATGGGGGAAAATGGTGTGTGTCTGATTTTTTCTGCTAAATACATGGCAACTTGTCTATCCCCATCGTTTGAAACTGAGTTCTTCTATTGATGATTGAGGGGGAAGGGGGATGAATGACTGACCTGGGCACCAATACCATATTCACGAGCATCCACAGCTAAACCAAGTTCAATGTTGGCTTGAACTGTGTCATGGCCCTGATCTTGCAAATTATAGGCCCGGAGTTTGTGACCAAGGCCAATCCCTCTCCCTTCGTGACCTCGAAGGTAAACCACAACTCCTCTACCAGCTTGCTCGATTATCTGCATTGCCAAATCCAACTGGTTGCCACAATCACATCTTGCTGATCCAAAAATATCGCCTGTTAAACATTCTGAATGAACTCTTACAAGAACATCTTGTCCATTCCCTATGTCTCCCTATTTGAGGTTTGAAAAGAGAAATCAGCTTGGCAGACGTCTTTGGACAGTGTGAAGTTAATAGAAAACAACTGAACCTTGTTTTACAAGGAGCAGTTTTACCTTAACAACTGCTATATGTTCTGTTCCGTCTAACTTTGATCGATAGCAGTAAGCCTGAAATAGACCCCACTTCGTAGGCAGACGTGAAATGGCAGTTCTTTCAACCAACTTTTCCCTCTTTCTCCGGTACCTTCGTAATAACAGGCCACATTTAGTGCAACTTGAGAAGACAATGGGAAGACGACAGGCATAATATTTCCATGGATAAAACCTTAATTTAAATATATGGAGAAAAGCAAAGCAAAGGTTCAATAATGAATTGACAAGCAGAAAGAATTTCAACTGGCAAATATATTGGCATTGAATATCTAAACAGTTTTTGGTCAACTTTATGCTACATATGTTTATTTGTTTACTTGATAAAATTGTATTTGAACTAACAAGTACAAACAGGAATGGGCGATTCTGTAGGATAGAATGCTGTAGAAGTCATATACTCATATATTACAGGAATATTTCTTTATAGATGATTCACTCATAGCTTTCCATGAGTGATTAGAGACATTTCTGGCAATGTCTGTGCATCAAGGGTCAATAAACAATGTCACTCAATTCGGAATTAAACCCATGGAGAGAGCCTATGTAGTTGAAACTTGAAACTGCAAGTGTAACACCGACGTTGTTAAAACCAAGTTCCATTCTCATTGCTTACCTGATCAGATCAGTTATTGAGACAAGTGGTATGCTATGCTCCAAAGCCAACTTTTGTAGAAAGGGCAGAGATGCTATAGAACCATCCTCTGGATCAACAACTGTTGAAAGAACAGAAACCGGCCGCAAACCAGTGAGCATGATCAGGTCCACAGAAGCCTCAGTATGACCAGCTCTCCTTAAAATCCCACCATTCCTGTACTTGAGGGGAAATATATGACCTGGCCTTCTGAAGTCATCAGGCTTTGACTCTGGAGAAGACAGAGCAAGAACAGTCTTTGCCCTGTCTGAAGCCGACACTCCTGTTGATGTACTGGTTTTTGCATCCTAACAAAACATATGAAGTTACCGGAACAGCTTGAATTAAAATATTAGGACAAGCTTCAAATGGCATTTTAGAATTCTTAGTATGCAACAAGTTAATTCAGTGCTTACAATTTAACAATCTTAAGGCTTGCAAAACATACCACTGTGACTGTGAAAGTTGGGGCAGAAGAATCTTCATCTTCACTTTCTGGTGACATGAGAGGAAGCTTCAGCCTTTCAAGATCCTCCTCTTTCATTCCTACAGAAACAATGCCTGAACCATGCTTAACCATAAAGCCGATCTGCTCTGGAGTTGCATGAGAAGCTGCCATGATGAGGTTTCCTTCGACATCCTCATTTTCATCATCTACAACAATCACAAACTAAGAAAATAATGCAGTGTTTGTCAACACTAGTCATGTTGTACATAAAACAGTTAAATAAATATTGGATCAAAGTAATCCATTCAATTCACATTGAAGAATTTTAATGCTGATCCAACTAAAATGATCACACAAAGGTGCAAAAGGATTAAATAGAGTGACAGTGAGTCCTAACCTTTCCTTGGTGTAATGTATTTAATGCCTGCTCAATGGAAGCGAATCCCTTAGAAGGGCAGTCAGGATCGCCCTCAGCATCACTAACGAAGAAATCAATGGTTTCAGGGGTAATTTCAGCATCCACTGTTCCAAATGGTGCTGAAGCTGACTCATCAAGTGCACCCAACAAGGATCCATTTTCAGCCCCCTTCAACGAGCTGTCATCAAACAGGTTTCCAGCTCCAATCTCAGATACCCCTAGAGCACAGCAACTAGAATTCAACCATCTTTTTCTGTACAGCCTGATTTCTACTCCACGAGGGACACCAAAACACCTAGG
>NW_018397257.1:10384494-10391364 GCF_002168275.2 Theobroma umbraticum
AATTTAAAATAGTGACACTACATTCTTCTGCAAGGATATGAATGATGAACTACACGTCAACTAAAGCACCGAAATGCTCTTGGTCCACCCTACACCCTTTTCTTTTCTTCTGTGTTTTGTTTTACTAAAAGGAATTAGATGTATATGCAACTGCTCAAGCATATAATTGTAGGTCTTTCTATCCAAATTTGAAATAGAAAAAGAATTGAAGAAAATTATTAAAGTTGATTGATTTGGTCAGGTTGCCTTTCATTGAAGTCTCTTAATTTGCATTATATCCGATTCAAGTTTGAACAAGGGGGTAGGGAAGCAAAGGCCAAAAGAAGAGTAATGAAGGTCATCGTTTTAGTTGGTTGAAAAATCATAATACAATGTTATGAACAATTTGTTCTTAATTTTTTTTTCCTCTCTTTTTAACTCTTTTATACACAAATTCCCACCCAACTTATAGATCAAATATGAAATTAGGAAAATATAAGGTAAATTCTAAATGATGTGAATTCCATTTTCATTTGTTTCTAAAGCTATCAAATTCTTTTATCAACGACGAAAGAGAACGAAGTCGTTGCCTGTGTAGTACTTGAATTCTATCTGTCATGTATTGGTGTGTGTGTGGATCACGCCCGTTCACATCCAAGTGGCTGTAGTTTAGTGGTGAGAATTCTACGTTGTGGCCGTAGAGACCTGGGCTCGAATCCCAGCAGCCACATTTCGACCTTTTTCCCCTTATATTTTATGAACAAAACTGTGTCACATGGATAACCTTTATTTGTCATGAGCAAAGCTGTGTCACCTGGATCAAATAGTAAAAGTTCAAAGGCCTTTTACTTTTTTCGTAGTTTTTCTCAAAAAGCTAAAAACTTCATTCCTATTTTCATTTTTTTAACTTTAATTTTTTTATAAATTAATTTAAATTTCATTTATAATATACATAAAAATTTATTTTAATCAAATATTTAATGAATAGTATCTAAAGTATTTAAGTAATAATTTAAAATTTTGATCGGATACTTATAAAGATACTTCAAAAATAACAAATACTATACCATTTACTAAATTCTCAAAACTGACAATGAGGATATTGGATTTTTTTATTTAAATTTTTATTTCATCATTTTAATAATGTATAAATTTACAAACTAGAACCAAATTCAAATAATCAAAATTCATTTATCATGAGAATACATGGGGTGTCTTATTTTACAAATTAACCAACAAAGAAAAAATAAATTACTACTAAAATAGGATAAATTTGATAAAATTGAAAATGACAGCCAATCTTTCGTTAAATATCTCTTATAACCAAGTAACAATTCAAAAAAAAAAAAGTAACAATTCCAGTTTTTGTTCTTTTTTTGACCAAAGTAACAAATCCTTAAAACTTTAAGTACTTTATTAAACTATAAGATAATATTTTTTTTTGAGTACGTTGCCGTTTATCTTACATTATTATTATTATTATTATTTAACAAAACCAAGATTAGAATTGCTCATTTAATAATTTTGAAATGGACTCAAATTTATTTATTTGTCAACATAATCCAAGAATAACTATAAATATAATTTTTACGTGGCTCACTAATAGTGTGTGTATATATATATATGTATATAAATATTTAAACGTAGTAGACACTTCAATTTGTCTAAGGTGTTTATAGAATTTTAAAAATATAAAAATTAAGCAAAAAACACAAAAAAAAAGAGAGAGAGAGAGATAAACATGAAAAAGGTAAATAAATTTACATAAATCTTAATTCTATATGAACTTGAAAATTTAAAAAGTATTAACTTAGATTGAAAATTAAAAGGGATATTAAGTTACATTAAATCAAAACTCAAAAAACCAATTTAAAAAAGAATAAAACACATAGACTATAAATATACCCAGAAGAGACAGAACAGAGAAAATAATATTTGAGTTCTTTGGGTTTTGGCTTTTGATTTTTTCTAAATCTAGGAGAAACGCTGCGATTGGTATTTAGGTTTCATATTTAGGTTTGCGAACTAGGTGAGTTGTCTTTTATTTTCTTTTATATTGAAATTAGTTTAATTGATTTTTTTATATTAAAATTAGTTCAATTGATATTTAGTACTTATTAAAGTGTTTTTTTAATTTAATAACTTTTGAATTAATTTTTTTAATTATGATTTTGATTTGATTTTTTTGTCATTTAAAAATTAAGAATTTGCATAAATAAATTTATGAAAATTCTCCAGTAATAAATCTAAATCTTCCAAAATTATGTCAAAAGAGTTTGGAACAAAAAATAATAAAAAGCATAGGTAAAGGATATAAAATTGAATATTGAACTAGTACTAATTAAGGTGTTGTGAATGTGCTAATACCTAAATAAAACTTATTAGAAAAAATTTATTCACTTAGGTGTTCAAGTAATAATTAAGGTGAAAAAATAGACTTACATGTAAAATTGAATAGGGAACTAGGACTAATTAGGGTGTTGTGAAGGTGCTAATACCTAAATAAAACTTGTTAAAAAAAAATAAATTCACGAGTGTCAATTATATCTAAATAAAGAAAGATTGATAATGAGTTTTCTAAATCTAACTTTTAGGTTCCAAGACTCATTAATTTATTAATAAGATAGAACATTGGATTCATTAATAGTGTAAAAAATTTATATATGGGTAATATTGTAAATATAAATTCTAGATTAATTTACTAATTATTTACTTTAGAGTTTAAAAACCATAAAAAGATTATCTAATTTGCTCACCTACATAGTAATTAAGAATCTCACCTACATAGTAATTAGTTTCGATCCAATCTCTTAATTATCTTCATCCCTGACGTGTCAAATTTACATTAACAGGCATTGAAAAAGGTTCCCTTTTTTTTGCTCCATTAAACTTGATACTATGAATAAGAATCCCACTAAGAAACAACGAAAATCTTCAACGTAATCACAATTAATTTCCATTCTTTATCCATTAATTTGATATCCTAATTCAGAATCCCTCTCTGTTGGTAATCCTTATCTGTATATAATCATGTGACCCTTTGACTGCTATAAATACTCTTTATCACTCCCTCAGCGTTACACTCCAGAAAATCAGTAGTAGATTGATAATTGTAGAATTTCATTTGATTCTGGGATTTGGGTTGTTTTTGCTGAAGCTAGAAAAAGGAAGAAGATGGATATTGATCTTACTCCAAAGTTGGCCAAGAAAGTGTACGGTGAAAATGGTGGTAGCTACCATGCTTGGTGTCCCGATGAACTTCCTATGTTGCGGCAAGGCAACATCGGTGCAGCCAAGTTGGCGCTCGAAAAGGATGGCTTTGCCCTTCCTCGTTACTCTGATTCTTCCAAGGTTGCTTATGTTCTTCAAGGTAATATCTTTGCAAATCTGTCTCTTTTTTTCTGTTTATGTTTCTGGGTTTTTGTCTGACTCTATGTTCCCGTAACTTTTTCTGGTTGGGGTGTCTGCTTTATCTGTAATCTGTTTTTCTTTTAATTTTTGTTGACTTATGATATATGATCAAAGGTGGGATATGATCAAAATATGTTTTTTTCTTGTTTATGTTGTTCAGTGTATATTATCTGAATTTTGTATGGATTCATTTCCTGGGGAAGTGAAAAGAAAGGAGTTGATTTTGTGTAGGAATGGTTTTTGGGTATGGAGTTTACCAGAATACTTGATTTTCCTTATTCTTGATGTTTGATGTCTTGGGATGTGGTTTTCCCGTATGGAATCTGCTCTCTGTTTTTATTCTTTGTTCTTTTTTGTGTTGCTTTTCTTTGGTAGGGAAATGACAAGTTGACAACTTAATATATATTTTTAATTATTCTCCTTTTGATGTGGAATATTAGTTCTACATCAAATCAATCCTTGCTTGTGAAAGGGCCAAGGATGATTTATTTAAGTCCAAAAGTCCTTTCTTTTTCTTATTGTTTTATTGAGGAACAGACTGTTTTACACGGACAAATCTTTGTTTAATGGGTTTCCACATCAGTAATCACTGAGAATGGCACAGGATGTGGTTTCTGTCCCCAAATTGTATTTTTGGTCTAATTGAAATACCAATAGGCAATATATCAGAATCGAAATTTTGTTTCTGCAAGCAATTCATAGTCTTTGTTTCTGTAATCGAAATATTGCAATCAATCTCCATCTTTATGTTTGATCTCTTCACTGACTTAGCTCCTTGGTATGACTTTATGTAGGAGCTGGTGTTGCTGGAATTGTCCTTCCTGAATCAGAAGAGAAAGTGATTGCAATTAAGAAGGGTGATGCTATTGCTCTTCCTTTTGGTGTTATTACCTGGTGGTATAACAAGGAGGACACTGACTTGGTGGTGCTCTTTCTGGGCGATACCTCAAAAGGCCACAAAGCTGGTCAGTTTACTGATTTCTTTTTGACGGGCTCCAACGGTATCTTCACTGGCTTCACAACTGAGTTTGTGAAACGGGCATGGGATGTGGATGATGACACCGTCAAGGCCCTTCTCGGGAAGCAAACAGGCAAAGGCATTGTCAAGCTTGATGCAAATGTCAAGATGCCTGAGCCAAAGCCAGAACACCGACAAGGATTGGTTTTGAACTGTGAGGAAGCGCCATTAGATACGGATATTAAGAATGCTGGCAACGTGGTGGTGTTGAATACTAAAAATCTTCCTTTGGTCGGTCAGGTTGGGCTTGGTGCTGATCTTGTCAGGTTGGAAGGAAACGCAATGTGCTCCCCTGGTTTTTCCTGTGATTCAGCACTGCAGGTGACTTACATTGTTAAGGGCAGTGGCCGTCTCCAGGTTGTCGGCGTTGATGGCAAAAGGGTCCTGGAAACCATTGTGAAGGCCGGCAATCTGTTGATTGTACCAAGGTTCTTTGTCGTTTCGAAGATTGCTGATCCAGATGGTTTGTCATGGTTCTCCATCATCACTACACCCAAGTAAGTCAATTCTTTCCTGATCCCAGGCTTCAACTTTCAATTCTTTGACATTCAACTGTTGTCTAATTCTGATATATTTCTTCTTGTTTTTCTATGATTCCCAGCCCTGTATTCACCCATTTGGCTGGAAGCATTGGGACTTGGAAGGCTCTCTCTCCTGAAGTGCTTAGGGCATCTTTCAACATTCCTGATGAGACAGAGAAGCTTTTCCGCTCCAAGAGAACCTCGGATGCCATCTTCTTTCCACCACCAAAATGAAGAAACAAAGCTTCCTTTCAGGCTAGTAGTACAAGGATAGGAATTCCAATAAATGTGATTCTGAACTGGATTTTTCTTTATGTCGGTGGATGATGTGATATCAAACATGGTTTAACTTTTCACATATGAGTTAATGGTTTACCTTTCCGCAATTATGTCTTTTCTTTCTACCAAGTTCACAATTTAGTGGGCTCCTCCCGGCTAAAGATACAATCTTTTGTTATATATATTGTTTCGACAATATGAAAAATTGGAAAAAAATTACATTCAAGTCATATTGGCTCTTTTGTTCTTTGTTTTTTGGTTTTTTGCTTTCAAAACTTGAAAGTGAAGCAATTTTTTTCCCTCTTGCTATAAAATAGAACAAAATTGTAGAACCAAAAAAAAAAAAGAAAAAAATTTAACGAAGTAAATCATAATTTGCTTAAAAATAAATTAATGGGTAATAGAATAGTCTTAATAAACGTAAGATAAATTGTACTTAGGCCCTTTTCAATTAGTATCTTTCTATTTCCGCTTAAGCTAAGTTGTAAATTTTGTTGAATGAAATTGCCAAAGTACTTTGGATTCAAAATTCATCTATTTTTTTGGCAATTGGATAGTGGGATTTACCTATAAATTCAGTATTTTTTTGTTCTTTGCCAGCAAAACTTTGGATAGTTTATCAAGGAGAATAAGGGTTTTAGAAAAATATAGGTTGATTTTGGACTCTTTGTTAGCTATATAGAAGATTGCTAGTCAAGTAATAATCATGATTCAAATCGACATCTTCTAAGGGATATTAGAGGGATTGAGATGTTTCAATTTCTCACGTCTATTTTGAATCATTGTAGAAATTAGCTTACTACACATCATGAAGATTTACCTTTGAAACTTCTTATATTTGAGTCCCTCCACATGGAATATTTACATGTCTTTTTGCTTATAATTTAGGAGCTGTTTGGACTAAAATGATGTAATTTTTTTTATTTGTTTCTTTCCCATTTATATATATATATATATAATCTCCTATTTGTTTATACTTTTTTATTTTTGTAATTTTATTGAAAAAGTTAACAATCTATCCCATTGTGAGAATAGAAGTTATTTTCATATACTAATTAAAAAAAAACTAACTAGGAAAAAATGTGAAAAAATTGAAATACGATAAATAGAATTTACACGAAAGTATAATGATATTTTTCATAAAAAAATAAAATTATGATTTTATTATTCATTTTTAGATGTTAGGCTCTTCTGTATCTCTTTGGGTTTGTTTGATTGAGTTTTGGGCTTTGAGCCCGAGGCGTTGGTACTCTCATGGGCACGTTCTTTCAATTAAATCAATCCCGCGCGCGCGAAAAACCAACTCCTTCTTCTGCCTCTGGTCTCTCTAGTTTAGACCAAAAATGGCGCCGTTGAAAAATCTAGAGCGAGACTATACGATTATAGACTCCAATTTCCTAAATTTCTGCGCTTCTCATGGAATTTTCTCAGGTCTATTTATTTTCCCCCAAAAGAAATTTTTTCCTTCCCTTCTTTTTCCATTTTTTGGTCCTTCTAAATGTTTAATTTTGCATATGAACCCTTCGCAGTCGAAGATTTCCTGATCCATGATCTCTATTCGTTAGCCGCTTTCGCGGAACAAGATATTTCTTCGGAGAGATTAAAGGAGGTTAGATTTAAGAAATATCCTTTGTTTTATCTTTTCTTCTTTTTTTTTTTTTT
>NW_018397257.1:10391464-10424430 GCF_002168275.2 Theobroma umbraticum
TCATGCATGACATACTTGGCGGATCAAACCCCTCAGCAAGAGCTGTTAGTGGGATTGTCTCCAACCCAGCAGTCAGTGGTCAAGTCCCCTTTGCCAAGCCTAATGGTGCAAACCTCCCAGTTAACAATGGTGTTTCTGTCAACAGCAATAATAATGGAATCATTAACAACAACAACGTTCCCTTTCTCACTAGCCTTGGTGGTACTAATGCAGCCAATGTCGTTCAAAACAACGGAAACAACCCAATAAATAATGGCTTCGGGGGGGTTGCAGTCCTGAATGGAGGTCAACTCCCTGCAGGAAGCATTATTCAAAAGTTTATGTTTGGGACATTGACAGTTATAGACGATGAGCTAACTGAAGGGCATGAGCTTGGTTCAGGTTTGATTGGCAAGGCAGAGGGGTTTTATGTGGCTAGTTCCATTGATGGGAACAGCCAGACCATGGCTTTCACAGCCATGTTTGAGAGAGGTGGCTATGCGGATAGCATCAGTTTTTTTGGCGTGCATAGGACTGCTGTTTCAGAGTCTCATCTCGCAATCATGGGTGGCACTGGTAAGTACTTGAATGCTAAGGGCTACGCCATTGTCAAGACATTTCCAACTACAAACCAGAATGAAACCGATGGCTTTGAGACTCTACTGCAGTTTACAGTTTATCTTGCTTACTAGTGTCTTTTGGATTGAAGGTGTATCTTCCAAGTTTGCTAAAGTATATGTACAAGTTTTACGAATACTAAAGGATCTTTGTGATTGAAATAAATGAATCTTTCTTAAATAAAAGTTTCTATCTAAGGAAAAATGTGTTTGGCATAAACAATACTGCTCCGTATCCAGAAGTTTTATGCTGGCTTTTATTTCCTTGGCATAATTTGGTACTACAGCATTCCACAGGCCTGAGACTTACACAAGTTTTTCTTGTTCCTTCTCAACTCGCATTTCTCTTCATGAACTGAATGATCAATGACCAACAGCCAGTCGGTTTTATGCTAAAATCTTGTATATTGACCATGCACTTATTTTAATAGAAATTGTCAGAAAGACAACCTGAAATGGAAGGACTCTAAATTCTATGACAGGTATGCAGTTTCCGAGGAAATCTGAGAATTGAGATTCTCCTAAATTAAGCTCTACAAAATCGAAGGCTTAATTTGGCCTCAGCTTTTGAATTATCATTACTATTTTGTTTGAACTTTTGTGCTGGAATTCCAAGTATAATTATGTGCTGTACATATATATGTCGGCTCCACATTTTAGTTCTGCCAATCAATTCAAAGGGAAATTTTCCACAAGTTGCAGCTGGAAGCACCAAAGTTGCAATCTCTCTTTGCTCTTGAACAAGCTTTTCTTCACTTGTATGAATATCTCGGGACTGCCTTTTTTAGCAAGATGGATATATATATATATATATATATATATAACACTTGAATATCAAGACTCAAGAGCATTTATTTCAACCAAAAATAAAGAAACCCAACGTTTTTACTACACTTGAAAGAAAAAAAACGTCAACTTAATGTGTTAGGAAGACTGTAAACTGAAGAAGCGTGTCGATTCCATCCGTGGTGTGCTCATTTGTGTTGTGAATGGTCTGAATTACCGCATACCCTTGAGCATTCTTGTATTTTCCAGTTCCACCAACTACAGCAATATGAGACTCAAGCGCAGCTGTGCGGTGCACCCCAAAGAAACTAATGGCATCATCCTCATCATCATGATCATCACCATAGTGAAACATGGCAGTAAATGCCATTGTATGGCTGCTACCATCCATCGAACTTGCTAGATAAAACCCCTGTGCTTTACCAATTATAGAAGAGCCTAATTCATGCCCTTCAGTTAATTCATCATCGATCACGGTAGTTGTTCCAAACAAGAGTTTTTGCAGGGTAGCTCCTTGTGGGAGCTGACCAGCAGTGACAAATGGGAGTCTTTTGCCATTTGTACTGATCAAATTGTTGTTACCATTGTTGTTAATTACAGTGTTGGCTGTTGCACCATTTAGGGCTGAAGGGAATGGAAGGTTGTTGTTGATGATGACGCCCTTGGTAGCAGTGATCAAAGGGACACCACCACGTTTTGGGAAGACGCCAGCATTGGGTTTCGAGAAAGGGATTCCGTTGACTTGGGGACTGGCAATGATCCCAGCCACAACCCTTACCGACGGGGCGGAGCCACCGAATATGTCATGCATAAAGAATGACAACGTGGTTGCAGCCAGGGGGCTGCTAGTGCTGGGGGTTGGAGGTGTGACGGCGGTACCAACTGTCGTTTCTGCGTTTGCTACAGGCGTAGGAATTAAATTGGTTGCTATGGTTTCAGGTGGCGGAACAGGTGGGAGAGTGCCATCGTCAGGAAGGACCCTTGCTCCACGCACGTATTTTATGGTGACGGCTAAGAGCAAGAGGTGCAATGTGCCCTTCATGCATAGCTCTTTGACCATTTTAGCTTTGTTGGGGCTGAAAGAAAGATTGAATTTGCTGGCTTTTAAATGTATAAGCCTGATGAATGAGTTAAAACCATGGTGGAGCAGGGAAAATTGCGTTTGGAGTGGTTCATACTTGATACTTTTCTGTTTTCTTCTGTCAGTCCTGAACTTTAGGCAAATGGAGTTGTTAAGTGTTCTAGAGTTGGTTTGGGTTTAAGAACTCTAAGCCTGCAAAGATAAGTTGACCTAGATAGCCTATTGGACTTGGACATACCGATTGTGACTCAAACCATAGTCCACTTTGGGTTAGAAGGGGCTTACTCGAAATAGCCCATTTCCATTCCATCTGAGTGGAAAACATCCAGCCATGAGACATCCAGGGGAAAAGAACGCCATGGTCAAGACAGGAAGCATCAAGCATGAAATCTTTCTTTAGGGTACAAGGAGGCATGAAAATCTTGGTTTTGGGTCAAAAGATAAAAGCCTTGCCATCGACTTGTCTACTTGAATGTACCCCGCGGAGACAAAGAACAAAACAATTCAAAAGAAGGAATTGTACGACCACTCCCTTTGTTGCTTGGAAAAGAAAGAAGCAATCCTCATAATATTTGCTCCTCTTACCAATGATGATTCAAAATTTATTCCCGAAACCCCAAAATTAGCCTGCACAATGCATAATGAATGATTGATTGTCCCTGTATGAAATGTCTTTACACAGTGAGTTAGCCAAGTCCTAACCACTTAAATTGTCTTGCTCTTGGAAATTTTGTGACAAAGATGATCTAGTCTTGGGGAAATTAACTAAAACTTTTAAAACCCATAAGACATGAACTACAGCTTCATGTCTGAAAAAGGAGAGAAAACAAACAAAGATATTTTGGATGGTACAAGGATTTGATTTTGACATTTTACAATACTTTGGTCCCTCTTCCTCTTGGCCTATCGTTTTCATCTTTCTTTCTTTTTTTCTGCCATATTGGGCTTGTATATTGGAATTCAAGTTGCTTTTCTCCTCCTACTTTCTTATTATTGAATTAATTATAGAAAATTCAAAGGTTAATTAAAGATAAAAAGGTGGTGAAAATTAAGCCCAACTTGCCATTGCTACACTCTCAAAGACAAGCAATTAATATAGAAAAAAGGTTTATATAATGGAAGGTATGATATTGGTAACATAAGAGTAAAATACTTGAGAAAGCAATTTAACCAATTTTGCACAAGTTAAATATGGTGCCATATCAAAAGCAAATATTTTAAGAGGTGATTTAATGAACACTAAAGAGTTGGGTTTGGTAAAATCCATTTGGTTAAAAACAGTTTCCTACATCAACATTCTTGTTTCTCTTCTTTGCTTTATTTATCATATCAACTTTTACTCCATATCTAGATTTGAAGCAAAAGCAATAGATCTTAACGTACAAAGTGTTAAGAGTGAAAGATACGATTATCTTTGAAAGAAATTCTCAATCATTATTTGATTTTTTTTATAATTTTGTATTGAGTGAATAGTAAAATTTTTTATATTAAGATTTAAAAATTAAGGTTTTTGATTGATAATATAAAATTATATAAATAATGTAAATTAAATTATAAAAATAATATCGAACGAGGACATAAAATTTTTATTCGTTCATCTCGTTATATGTTATTCTCTGTCATACATTATATAATCATTACCAAAAATATAAAAAATGATCAAATTCCCCCTTGTTTGTTGCTGCAAGTCTTTGACATTTTACCTAGCTTATGATTCTGATATTGTACATATCATGCATTCATGTCCAAAGTAAATCCAAGTGAAAGAAAATTTATCTCCTTGCCCAATAGCCATAGGAAACCATAGGTGGTGCGCCAACCCAGTTACAAAATTTCTCCAGGAAAATCTTATAATAATCCCTAGACAGTGGCCCCCTTTTAACTTTGTTCTAGTATTTTCTTTATCCAGCCGTCCAAGAATAGTCAAAAATACTAAAGTTATCAAAACATTAAAGACCAAAGCAAAGAAAAGAATAGTGGAAAATATCTAATATATATTCAAATCATCAATGTGGTGAGAAATTTGGGATTTTTCTCACTTCCACACAAACCAAATGAAATTTCTCAAGACCCTTTTGTCCCATAAGTTGGTTAAGGGACCATAAAGTTTCAAAAGCAAAAAATACAAGAAGAAGAAAAAGCAGCTAGACATAGAGGTAGCCCCACTCAAATTGACATGGACATGCAACCAAAAGTGTCCCTTGGAGTCATCATTTGGTTTATTGTGGGGGAAGGCACGTACAATATTTGCCCACACTACGAAAATGATGTGCCACCCAAGGATTGATTGGAGGCAAATGCTTGGTGTTTTGTTTCTTATTTGATGTTCTATAGTTGTAGCTAGGAACCATATCAGACCAAAGAATGTTTCGGTTTTGGCTTTGTTTTCTACGTACTTTTCTTTCTATGGATGGTTAGGTTGATTCCGAAAGAACTTCCGAGAGAAATTAATAATTAAGCTTTAAAGTGTGTGGCTAATGGTTTGATAGATTTAGAAACTGGAATCTCTGTGGTAAAGACAAGGTCAAATTTGAAGCTATCATTGGTTTTTAATTACTGAATTATTTTCCAATTTCAGGGTTTTCCATGAAGGCGTTTGATCAAGACAAATTAATGAGCCTTCAGGAGTACACACCTAGTCTGACCAAGAAAAGAGAGATGCTGATACTTCATAATTGAATTTGATATGGAAAAGCAAAGGGCAGTGTGGATGTTTAATGTGATATTAGTTATTGCAAGCCCATACTTTGACCATCCGAACAATACACAACCAACCACTTGATTCTTGGCTCATCCAGAAGACCGAAGAAGAAGAAGAGGAAAGCGATTATTGCTAGAAAAGAAAAAGTGAACAATAATTTTGTCCCAGGCTAAAAATTCTTGTTCTGTCACTGACTGCAGGCAATTCCACTACTTGTCTCCCTAAATTGGTATCATGCTCTCTCTACTGTACTTATCGTTAGTGCATCAGACCACGCGAGGGCCTCATGCTTGGGGACCAATTATGTTGTTTGATGAGATTGCTGTAACATACAGGTCTGTTACTAGCCTAATCCTGATGCAAGCTGTATAGAGATTTTTGGAAACTTTTTCTCATTTTATCACCCTTTCTGTTTCCATGGTGATGGAAAATTATTGAAAATTTCACATGGTAAGAACTGGTGTTGCACCCAAATGCTACAAGCCCCCCCACCAGCTGGGGACTGGGGGTAACATCTGGGACAGAAACAGGAAAGAGATGCCCCAGAGCTGCCAGCGAAAGCCAAGGTTTTTATATTCAGAGAAAAGGAATATTTGAAATGATTCCGTTTGCTTGCTCCAAAGGAACGATCAAGATGAGAACTGAGAAAGCACCAAACTTCCTCTTTAACTGGCCCCTAAAAACTTATGGCAACAATCCCCAAAAAAGCTTACATTAATTAAAATTTACATTACATAAACTACTGCTATGTCAATGTTCACACTCTACTGCTACATTTGGAAAAGAAAGAACAAAACCCTTTTTTTTTTTTTGGGTAATCAGTGACTCATTTTCACCACTGGGGAAGATGGAGAGGATGATGATGTTGTAGATGGCCAGAGCTGTGCATTCTTCACCCTGGACACGCTTGCTAGCACGCTTGAGGGAGTTACATCCCCAATTACTGTCACTTTCTTTGTGGCCAAATCTATGCTGAATGATGTCACACCTGCACAAAATGTACAAAAAACCATGGCTTAAAATATGGTACTGCAACTTCTTTACCATCAAAACCACTAACTAATTAGGGTTTTATGGATAATAACTAACAGATGTAGCCATTTTGGCTTGCAAAAGGGTTTCGAGATAATATTTGACAATTTACTTACAATCTGTTGAACGTTTGAAACTCACCTTCCATTTTGGAGATATGCTTTCTTACTTTTCCTTCACATCCTTTGCAATGGATTGACACCCTTAAAACCACCACCTGCTATTCCAAATACAATAAGAATTTGTTTGTTAGTGATTTAACATCATCAAGTTTAAGTCCTTCTGCCTTTTTTCCCCTTCTCGGAACCAAAACAGGAGATAAAGGAGAACAAAGACAAGACATATTGGTTGGGAACCTTAACGTCATAGCTGTTTCGTATGATCTAAGAAAAGAAGAGAGCTTAAAGACGAACCTGGTCGCTAGACGACCGAGCCGATGAAGAAGACTTCAAAGCGGGAGAATCGTTGGAGCTTACATGCTTAGGCTTTGCAGGCTGAGCAGGAACCAATGCTGAGACACGATCAGATTCTGATAACCAATCAATAAAGGGTCTATCACTTAGTAGATACCTAGAGGAACCAGGAGGACTATTTAGATCATGAGTATCAGCAGAGCTTTTTCGACGTACATCACTTGGTTTGACAGAGCTCTTTCTATTCTTTTCATGGTAAGGCCTAGGGATTACAGGCAACTGTGATGAACAAGGTGCGTAGGGCTTAGAATTTTGACGGTCGATAGGCCTATGGCCACGGCGGACCATGGAACGATGGTCCACGCTAGAGCAGATGGCTGTGGAAGCTGGAGAAGAACAGAAAAAATCCATTCTTTTCATGTTTGGAGAAGAGAGGGAATGACTTTGAGAAAAGTCTTGCTTGAGTGAATATGCTACAGTTTTTGGGGAAGAAAAACTGAAATAGAGTTAGGCAAATAAGGGTCTTCCTAATAAGGCCAACTAATCTGCTTTTAAAGTAGGTGGATGAGGGAGGGAGAGAGGGGATTAAAGAAATTAAAAAGAGGCAGCTAGGTCCCACTTGAAGTGTTGATTAATCATACCTTGGAAAAATATGTGATTAAATTCAGGACCTTCAAAAGTTGTGATTAACTTTAGATTGTTTTAGTTTCTAAATTTTCTATAAGGTGGGGTAAAAGAGTTGGGTTCAACTTTGTATGATATGATTACAACCACTACTAGTATCATGGGGGCTACAGATTTTGACACTTAGGTAGCTGATCTTATTATTAACACATCATTGGGTTAATTGACAGCGTGCATTCATAGGTAGTGTTGCATTGCATCTTTCTATTTGCATAGCTAGCTGTTCTTGAATCCATTCCCCTGTCATGAACTAGAACTGATAATCTGATATATGGCTTTCCTGCCTATATAATTATGGGAAAACCATAACTTTTAGGTTAAAAGAGAGATTGATATTAAAAGGGTTGGATAAAATCATAAGCTTGTTGTTTGGTTTTTTTCATGATTTCATCCCCAATCTGCAGCCTTTGATCAGAACTCCTTCCTTCTGCTTATAGACTGATCTTTCTAAGCTCCATTTGTTTTGCCTTTCCTCAATCATGGAGGTAATTTCACCCCTGAATCAAATATAAGCAATTTTGTTTTGTATGATTCTTCTCTTATATGGCACATGAACTTGTATACATGCTTGAATATTGACTAATTAAGATGTGATTGGCACCGGCAGAGCGGCATGCTGCTTCATATAGTCTATAATTAATCTAAGTTTATTTCATATATTAATCCATGTTTTATTCCAGACACATAGCTAATTAGCTAATAAAGGACCTACTTCTTTTGTTCTCATTTCCATTGTCGTCATCTTGTGACCTGCAAATTTGTGGAAAGCATAGACATCATGTTAATCAGTTAAAGTATTCATCAAAACCCTTTCAGGAACTTTCATTGAACTTTTTGTCCATGAACTATAGAACATTAGGTAATGTTCTAGGGAACCAGAGTTCGAGAGTATGTTTTCTTGTGGAACAAATTGAATCTGGCTAGTGCCTGAATTCTGGGAATTACAATTAAGACCAGACAAAACAACGGTCAGAAAAACCAGTAATTTATGTGAAAATCTTCATGCGTTAGGCAAGATTTTCCATGCATAAGAACCAGAGTTGGAGCACATGCAGTTCTCACGTAACCTGTAATAAATACAACAAAATATTCATTTTCTTATTCATAAGAATCCATATTGCTGCTGGAAATGTGATCAGTTCTAAGCAGTGTTGACACCCTGACCTCTTCTAGAAAAATTCAAGACATTTTGAGTTATAATTCATCTCAAACTAAACTGGCATGTAAGAGTAAGAGATGTTCGAGTTGTCCAAAAACATGTGATACTCATTTGACCTTGGATCCGGAGTTCATCTAAGCTTACATATACTCTTGCATTTGAATGTAGATAGCATTAAATTAAAGCTGTGAACTGCTCACGACTACTGTTAAGCAGTGTCAATATATCGTTAAATTAGATTGTTGTAGTGATTATGCCTGGGAAATGGCTGAGGTGTTTCCCATCAGAAGGCTGCTGCCCTCGTGGGTCCAGTCCCTTTTGCAGAACACTTGAGTGCGGATTGAAGATGTTGAAAATCCCAAGTACCATCATCGATTGCAAACTGATTAGCATTAGAGTTGGCCACTTTTGTCTTGACCCTCTCTCCTACTCTGCTGCCTCTGCATTCTAGGAAGCATGAAGTAACTAACTATCCTTTTAACTGCCGTTGGTTTTTGATGGAAAAGGTGCTTTTTTTTTTCACCGGAAAGATCAACCCCACAATTTACAGCTTCTTTGATTATTAAAAGCTTTTGCTGCTGATTGCTGAGTACATTTAAGTGGGGACTGATCTCGACCAAAAATAGTTTTATTGATCGATGGAAATGCTCCCCAAATAACATCAACTTAGTGTCTATTGTTACCATATCATTTTGGGGTTTTCACAATGTTTCTTTTGCAAGCAATGGCACTTAAACCCTGAACTATCCATCAAACATGGAATCTGGTTCAGCTGAAATGTTGCTCACCGAACTTTCCATATGAAAATCAAACATGAAAATTGCAGAAAAAGTGTGCATATAGATATACATAAATAATCTGTATATCCATTTTATACTAACTTTTAACCCAGTCATGATTCTTCTCTCTGTCTCTCTCTTCAATTATTTCTTATGTGATCAGCTACGTCCTTTAAGCTCCTTGTCCATTGCAATGCTGTGGGTCTCCCCTAATTCAAACCATTTGTTTTATAATCACGCGTTTAAAGATGTGGGGGTTTTGATCAGTGGACAGATTAAAGGGTAGTTAATTTTTCTTCTTTTCCTCAGCTCTCTTTTTTGCTTTCTGCTCTTTCCTCAGTTTTTAAGTTTCTTCTTTTCTTTCCCGTACCATATGTATACGAAACAAAAGCAGAGACCTGGCTACATGTTTCCAAGCAGTTGCCTCGAACTCACAGTCCAGCAAACATTTCAGGTATATAATCTTCTTTTTCTATTCCAAAGCAGTTCTTTTGTTTATCATTATGTTAAAGCCTTGCAAGAATTATATATCAATACTGAAAAGAACCTCCAACCCCACATGCATTTACTTGTTTTATAATTTAATTATATGATCCAACCAGTATTTGCTTTAGAAAGCAGATAAACTATTTTAGAAGTTATAGTTTAAAAGTATTTGCACCATCAAACGAACTATACTAACACTGCTTGTTGAATGCAAGGCACACCTGATTGGTAGGAAATGGAACCAAACAAAGTGGGCTCATGTACTCTTGCTCAATAAGTTAAATCCTTTTCTGCAATGTTAAAATATCTGTGTAGGTTACAAACCAGCAATTCCTTTCTCCCCATTTATAGCAAGAAATAGGTTGTATCAATCACCATCATGGTTGGAAAAGCATCTCAAACATGTCATCCTGGAAAATCTATATAAAAATGTTTGAAGTCAAATCACAGCAGAATCCGCAAGGTTGATTTGCAGATCAGGTTGAGCTCTTTTGCTTTCCTAAAGGTCAGGGCAGGTGACCCACGTGTCCCCAGGGTATCATCTGAACTAAAAGCTGAGCAATCCATCGCAACAAGGAAAGCACAAAGCTGACCATCAATTGTTTTTGTTACAAGGCAAAGTTGAACAAGGAGACGTTCGCTTGTCTTTTTGGTGCAAAGAAGGACCTACAGGATCCTATCATCATAGTTTTTGTCTTCGAAGGCCCAAAACCAATTAGAGTGAACAAAGTCATGCACTTGCTATCAAAGTTTGATTCTTTTTTTCACAGGTTTGGATTTTTAAACCCATGAACGGGATTGGGTTCCCATGAACCAAAACACTCCTCAAAGCCGTGGAAGACCTAGGCCCAAGAGAAGTGAAAGTCCAATACCTTGACACGTGCACTTCATACGTGTGATGAAAATTAGGGTTTTGGACAAAGTGATATTAAAACCGCAGAGGCTTCCACTTCGCTCCCTCCAGACCTTCTTCGCTTCACAGAGAGAAAAACAGAGGCAGGCAGCCATGGGTAATGGCAATAATAATCAAAAACCCATTTTTCATTTACTTTTGAATTTTTTTTGTATCTATTTGTTAATGTCTTTCTTTTTTTTTTCTTTATTTTTGCATGTTTACAGCAAGGATCAAGGTACACGAGTTAAGGAACAAATCAAAGACAGAGCTGTTGAGCCAGCTTAAGGACTTAAAGGCTGAGCTTTCTCTCCTTCGTGTAGCCAAGGTCACTGGTGGTGCCCCCAACAAGCTCTCCAAGATGTAACTCAATTACCTCTTCATTTCTTCTTTTCCTTACTCGTTTTCAATTTGTCTTCTCTTTTTTAACTATGGGTTTTCTTTTTCCGGTGTTGGGGTTTTAGTAAGGTTGTGAGGCTATCGATTGCACAAGTGTTGACGGTGATATCCCAGAAGCAGAAGGCCGCATTGAGGAAGCCTATAAGAACAAGAAGTTTTTGCCTCTTGATCTCCGTCCCAAAAAGACCAGAGCTATCGCCGCCGCCTTACCAAGCACCAGGTTAGCTTTGCATATTTTTCATTATGCTTTACTTTTGGTGTAGCAAGTGGCAGCTTTGTTATTTGATTTCATTGGCATTTTATGATGTAACTACGTTTATTTGTGTGGAACTGAAATTTACTAATTTGTGTTGTTACGAACATTTCTAGATGCTTTTAATTTACCTTTATTTTTTTTAACTTAAGATGTCTTAGTATTTGCAATTCGGAATTTCTTAATCTTTTATGAATGATGTAGTATATGTACAAAGTGAAATAATCTTGGTTTGCACTATGTTAATGATCAAATTAAAAGCTTTCAGTTTCAGAGCTGTTGCCAAAGCTGTTAATATAACTTGCTTCCCTTGAGGCCTGATCAAATGTGCTGCTACCTTTTCCAGTCTTAACTTACTTCAAGTACTTTTATTTATGCATCATCAGTGCATTGCTGAACTTAATTTGTCTAACTTTGGCTATTCTAAAGGCTCAAAGTCTTGTAAGCACCGTCTAACTTTATCTCATTGGTTAATGTTTGGTCTTAACACATGTTTTCTTTTCTACAGAGTACAGTTGAACTTACCTATGATAAAAACACCCCTTTATTAAAGAGTTCTTAGCATAGTTGTGTTTTTGTTTAGGACATGTTCAGCAATAAAAGCACAATTCTAAAGCTGCTTTGTAATATCTTCCTCCATTTCCATTCAAAAATTGGTGTTTGTCTCTGATAGTTGTTCATATTTGAAGAAAATTGGTGATTTCCGTTCTTAGATTGAAATAAATTCTCTTGTACTAGCTGTGTATATTCTACTAAACAATTAACCCCTTTTTACTACCTTGATCAAGCTGATGAAACTCCAAATGTGTCTATTGGCTTCTTTTGTGCCGCACCTCAAATTTTTTTTTTAATTTGGGTGGATCTTAGCAGGGTAATGTTTCAGGACCATGAGGTCCTCGAGTTCTTGCATGCCAAATGGTCTAGATAGTGAAAGGTTGAAGGAAAATGAAATAAATGAACTGGTAAAACCACATAGATGACAAATTGTTCAAATAATAGCTAATTTTTAAATTGGAAAGCTGTTTTAGAATGTTGCCCCTAATTTAAGTTCAATACTTGTCAACTGTGGGTTGTTTTTCATGAAGGACCTGCTTCTGTTTACCAAGTATCTCCAAAAATGTGTGCACTGCTCTTTTGCTTTCTCCTTAAACTATATTTTCGGTCATCCTTTCTACATGTTAGTATTATCTGGGAACAAGACTTGATGATGTTGCTGCGTTGAGTTGACCTAGTTCATTTTGTTTGATGCAGCAATCTTTGAAAACAGAGCGGGAGAAGAAGAGGGAGATGTACTTTCCAATGAGGAAGTATGCCATTAAGGTGTAAGCTTGAGATTAATTTAGGAAGGCATACCTTTGTGTTAGATTGGATGTGCCTATTCGAGGATATTATTTAAATTTTGTTGTTGTTGAATTTTCATTTTCTTCATAATTTTTCCATTTCCCTTCCATCTTTCTCACTATTATGAATTACTGGAACTTAATGAGTGTTGGTCAAGCCTTTCTTTTATAATTCCATCGATTACCGCTTTTATCAATGCATGGTTGTAGGCTTGTGGCAGATTCAAGGGTTGGCCCTCCCTAACGCTCTTGAGCAATGTTGCATATACACACAGCTTAAAGAGCTGCTTCCAGTGTAGCAAAACCTAGGATATATATCCCAGTTCCCATTGAAGTAGAAAATTTGATGTAAATTTAACAAGGTTGTTTGTGGTAGAATGTGTTCATATCTTCTTTAATCCAAAAGCCTTGAGGAGGGGTGTGGGCAATCATTCACAACAGGAACAAAGAAGAGAAGGCAACCCCTTTTGCTTTCATTGTTGTTTACATTGTAAATCTCATGGAAACTGGGGACTGGCTGATGGCTAGCAACTGAACCAAGATTAAAAGGAATTTGAACGAAATATGAACAATAAAATTGAAGCGGACAAGCTGCAGCCTCTGAACCTCTACAATTTGTAACATGCAGTATCTAGTGAGTAGATGTCACAGGTAAAAGGTGTTTCTTTCATAACTAAAGTGATATTTTGTGATTAAGAAGTTTCCTTCACAATTAAAGTACATTTTGTGATTAAGTGATATAGCATTAACAATTGAAGTGATATTTTGTGATTAAGTAATTAGAATATAAGCATTATACGTTCATAGTGTATCAAACACAAACTTTCAGTTATCAAGTCGGGCGCAAGTCATCCATTTGGGTTAAGAGTGGAATGGATTTTTGTGGTAGATTTAGACATCCCATATAAACTTTTTGTTTATTTTGTAGCTGTGACTGAGTCTTTCATTTGACTCGACTGGATTGGATTTCTGTCTTCGCATCAGGATTTGTTTGGGTTGGTCCAATTTAACCTAAAGTTAAGCCCAAAACAAAAAAAGGGATAAAAGGAGACGAGATGAGTCAAAGATCAAGCCCGGCCCAATCATTCGGACCCAGAAGATGCAAAAAAGCCGACCACAGTGGGAGTCGAACCCACGACCTTTTGATCCGAAGTCAAACGCGCTAATCCACTGCGCTATGCGGTCTTCTCTGTGTCTTGGACTCATATGTCGCTATTAGAGAACAAACCTTTGAAACCCTTCCATACTCCATGCACGTGAATATGTCATTGCATTTTGACTTAACAATGAGGTACATTTTAGTGCCTTCCCCCACCCCCCCTAAAGTAATGTAGTTGTCAGGCGTTGAGGGTGGACTTCAATCCTAGTTCTTAGTGCAACCTCCTCGCTCTAGGTTAACCGACCTTCCTCACTGGAGTCAATAACTTGGGTTTTAACAATAAATTTTGTTTCATCCAAACTGACACATGGTTCCCTCCAACACCAAATCCCATTCTTTCTACACCAAATATCAAAAATACACACTCACAACGACTAAGTCATAAAATTTTGAACTCAAAATCTCTCGAATAAATGCCATGTTAGGTCGATGGACTTCAATAATCTGAACCCTCACCCACATGCAGCACTCCATGTGCTTCACGACTTTTCCTTCAAGTCTTCGTACGTATGGCTACAAATTGCTCAAGAAGACGATGGAGAGACCACACACGACTCTTCTTTCTAGTTTCTCAACTTTTTGTGAACTAAATATATCACAGCTAAAGTTCGGTTAGTCGGTTCAATAACGAGTAAGGATTTCATGTTTGAGAGGTGAGAACAAAAACAGTCATACTAAAAATTTAATATTTAATAAAAACCTAAAATAGTTTAAATTAAAAAAATTCAAGTGAAAATTATACAAAATAATTCAAATTATATGTTAGTATAAAATAAAAATATTTTTTTAATAATTATTACATATTAAGATTGAACATTTTTAATTGAGCTCAATAATCTTTCATAGAGTCACAAACATCTATCATTGAATTAATGACAAAATCTTGAATGATTTCCTCTTCAATGAAAAGATTAACAAATTTCTAAGAAAATTATATAACATTTTACTACAAGACTTGTTCTCTACAATAGAATGAGTTTTATTCTATTAAAAGTAATTATTGACTAATTACTGAAACGTCTCATCAAATAAAAAAATTATCTTAAAAATAAAATTATAATTTTTTTAAAAAAATAAAAATGTATTATGAAATTTTAAAACTTGAAGGTGGGACCCTTAGTAACCCCATTCCCTCTGCAATTCTCTTACGACTAAATGTGAAGGTTCATCTTCGTACGCTTTTGATCACAAGATAAGACCTGCGGGATTCGGTATACCCCATCTTTGGTTTTTGTCTTTTGGAAAATTCTTCCAAGTTTCGATTTAATTTGTAATTATTCATGAATTTTTTTTTGGGTACATATATTCTTCACTTTTAAAGTTTTATATTGTTTATATTTATCAATTTTTAATTTCGATGGATATTTTTTTTTTTAATTGAAGAAGAGGAATTGGAACTTGTTTGTTAAATAGAGATTATACATTAATCAATTAATCAAATGTTTAAATATAATTTAATTAATAAATGACAAGAACCTACTTTTACTTTATTACTCATAACTGAATTGTGGGTATGGGGTGTTGCTTAGGAAGTTTCTTTAAGTTGACGGGAAGCAAGGACGCACCAAAGATGATGATGAGAAAGAATAATAATTATTATTAATATATAAAAATTTTAAAACATATAATTTCATCACCTTTAATTAAATTAAACAATAATCATTTTTCATATAAAATTTTGAATATGTCGCTGACAGAAAGTTTATTTTCAAATTTTATTTTAATTTTTTTAAATTAAAGATGAAAATGTTATGGATTATGTTTTTTTTTAAAACCAAATTCTAATTTTGGTGACAAGATAATGGCTTTAGGAGAGTATTGAGGCTACTGGTATATATCTCTGATGGCTTTGACATTTGGAAATGGATTTATTTGCACAATTCTAATCTTCCCAAGCGATGAAGTTGAATTTCGTTTGTGCAGCAATTGTTCCAAATATAGTCCGATTTTGAGGACTACAAGGTTTTATTCGGCTTAATATAGAACTAGAGATTGGATCTAGCCAACCTGTTCGGTGAAGAAAAACAGTTCTTTCTTGGAGTGATTAATTTGGACATGTTGATAGCATAATTTCATTGGCCTTTCCAAGAGACCAAGAGCACTGGAGAAAAAAGAAATATTAATTAGAGGACTAACATGAGATGCAATTGCTTGAAAATTTGCATGTACTAAATAAAGAAATGAAGTGAATTTTTTAGTTCTTAAATTGATTTTATAGGCATAAAGTGAAACCTTAATTTTGACCATGACATTTTCATTCAGATACGCTTCCTTTTCCTTTGGCAATGGTTTACTTTCCTAGAAACCATGCATCATTTCAATGTAAAATACAGGAAATTAATGTTCACAGGATTTAATGTTTCAGCCCAAAGGAGACTCCTCTCGGCTCTGGTTTCTCCGAGTAAACGATGCCATCAACATCGAGATATTTTTCCTTTCACTTGCGTTTCATTAGCTGGGGTTTACTCTAAAGCCTGAGACCTCAAGCATAACCTTTTCAACTCGGCTTCGCCAGAGGTAGGACTCTGAGGTTCACATTTGTCGACATTTCGGACAATGTCTTGCTTTTAAAGTTGTAACATTTTGAAGTGGAAACTCCGCTTTTTGTTCATTATACCAACTGATCCATCGTATACCTTTGTAAATATGTCATATCAGAATTATGAATCTTTGTCCTTCTTACCTCGTCTTGTCCTTACTCCTTAGATTTGTCTAGAACTTTCATTTTCAACTTCTTTCTTCTATAATTTAGACTACCTCCCATTTACTTATAGCTTATTCTTGCCGGTGGGTTGTTCCAAAATTTAATTGTGGGTGCAACTGTTGACAGATTCTAGATGAGACATGGCACCAAATTTGACAATTTCTTGTTTAATTTCCTTAAAACTCTTATAATGTAGAGATCATTCATGCCATTGTGAGAGAATTTCACTCGATTTTGACACATTAATGACACGCAGAGAAAAAGAGAGACTTCACATTATTTCGTTGACATAATGATTCTCTTCAGTTCATACTGAAACTGATCGATGAAAGACTCATTGCATCTCTAACAACTTTCTCTTCTTTTTCTTTTTTCGAATCTTTCTAACTAAATGTCGAAGAAAATAATGGGTTTGCTTTTGTTGGGGCATTACTCTGTTAATTGTGGAAATTAGAGACTTAGGTGTGCAGGCTTGTCAGCCAGTTTAATTGTTGCTTGATTATCCTTGGTTTAATCATTAGCATAAAGCCAAATTAAAGGTACTAAGAAAGAGTTTGTCTCTCTATGTATTGAATTCGACTAGCTCTCCAATAAGGAGGTGCTGCATTAAATCTTTTAGTCGTTGAAAAGACACGCAATGTATGGGTTCTTTCTTTTTGGGACAAATAATTAATGGATTCCTGTGGAAGAAGAGGCGTAGCACAAGTTCACACATTAGCAGGGAACCATGTACTTCACACATTAGCAGGGAACCAGGTACATGCCCTTAGGCATAGCAGGTTACTTTCAATAATCTAAACAGAGCAGTTGAACCCTCAGAAATTTCCGTCCCTTTTGACTGTTGTTAGATATATATATACACCTCACATTTCAACCATCTACACTGAAATAGCCCCTCCCTCCCAGTTCCATAGGCCACAGAAAAAGGGAGAGGCTGTTCATTGGACCGCCTCAGCTACCACTGAACGCGGTGGGGCTGAAATTTACGTATGCAAACAAACATAGCTATGGCCTGCAGGATTTTCTTGTTGGGGTATCTTTTAAATTTCAATAGAACTGAAAGTGAAAGCTTTGTCCAGCATAGGAAACCTTTCGACACAGTCACGTCATGGCCAAGCCTTCACATTAGTTTTTTTTTTTTAAAATATTCGAATTCATATTTTTTAAAATAATAAAATCATATATTAATTAATAAATTAATATTTAAATATTTGTGAGACTTTTCTTAATTGTTGTGAAGTAATTTGGCATAAACCTAAATTTTTAAGCTAATTAATTAGATCATATTCAAGAAATTAAGAATAAAAGTTTACTTAATTTTTACTGTTTTAAATTAAGGATTTTTTAAGAGATAAATATCGTAAAATTATATTGATTTTTGTATACAAAATAATTGAATTAAAGATGGAAAAATATGTCTAAAAATTTAAACTTGATATATTCTTCTTAATTAATTTCTTGTCTATTTAATGGCGCACACCAATATAAAACAGTCAATGTTATGATTTTTTTCTCTCTACCAAATGGACCACATATTTTGGGAGTTAGGGGCCTGCAAATTACTATATACACCAAAGTTTATAACTAATTCATCACTTACAAAAGATTGATGACCCATGAGCATTAATTAAGCTCAGAAATCAAATTGTCATCGATTGGGTAGGTATATAATATAATACTAATAATAAAGACAAAAGCCAAATTATATAAATAAAAATTAGTGGGAAAGAGAACCTGATGATTTTCATAGCAACCGATTAACTGGACCATGGCTATGAAGAAGGCATTGGTATAGTGCTCCTTTCATTTTCCAATTATTATAAGTGACACTCAAAAGTAGAAAGAAAAAGAAACTCCAATAGGATTTTGTAGTTTATTTATATATAAATTATTAATTTCTTGACTTAATCAAGCCTTACGATGGAGCGATCCTTTGGGTGCTGTGTCCAAAAAAAAAAAAGAAAAGAAAAAGGCATCAAAGTGATGATTTTATCATTAATAATTGTGTTTAGTTTATTAACGAATAACCACTTGCTTTGTCATTTCTTAATTGACTCTTTGCTTGGTTGTTACTTAATTAATTAATCTAATCTCTCTAATTCCAGGCACGTTGAACCTAATTTATACTTTGTTTACAAGAAAATCTACATCATTATAATTTATTAATTTGATCCCAAATTAAATTCACTGATCTATGGAAAGTATGTCACGTCCTCTCCTCTCCACATTTAACTTTTTTTTTAAAATTATTTTTTTAATTTATTTAAATAATAAAAAATATTAAACTTTTTATTTAAATATCTTTCAAAAAAAATTTTTTTGACTGTACGTATGAAAGGGAGGTGCCCATGGCCCCTACGACATAATAAATGATCCAGAGAAAACTAGCGTGAAACCATTACGGTTGCGGAAATTTTGCTTTCTGCATCGCAATCATGAAGCTCAGCTTCCTTTAATTGTACGTAACTATTTGCGTTCTAATTTTAGAATTTTTGAAAGGTGCATTAATCAATGCATGCACGGTCCCAAGGCTTTAGATTTTGCTTTTATGAGAAAATGAATTAAGTTTTTTGATTTAATCAGGGATCTATCCCACATGCAACTGATGCTTTCAACAGGAAAAAAGCGATTGAATTCATTAATTTCTTTTTGAAATTAAAACTTAGGCTCTACCTAGATTGGAGAACAAGCGAATCATTCAAAGGCTGAAATTTTTGATTTGATGAATAGTTCAATATATCAGCTTAAAGTCGAAATCCTTGACATTTGACTGAAAAATTCCAAAATTTTGAAAAGTCTAGCTAGTAAGCTAAAGAATAACTTTTAATAATAAAATATAATTAAAATAAACAAAAAAAAAACCTCAAAATCGGTACAACTTTAAGTTGTCCCTAACACCAGTTACTTATAAAAATCAATTTGTTCAATTAAAATGGATATATATAATGAAAACCCAAATTACTTGTGAAAAGCAAAATGCCAATGAAATTGAAAAATATTATTGATTTGATTTTTGAATAAAATTAATCATGCAACTCCACTGAAATTACTGTTAAAAAATATTATGTTAACTTTATCTGTATGATCTATTTTCACCGCAACTTTTAGTCTAATCAAAAATTTTGTATCAGTTCCTACGATAAAGCATTTCTATATGAAATCCTTGGCAAAATTAGCTTAATGGGTCATTTCAGTGGCATGAGCATCTGAAAACCTTTGCAGCTGAAGCAAGAAAAAACTATGGACAGAAAAAGAGCAATAGAACTGCAGTTCTGACAACATTTTTCAAAGAATATTTTAATGAAATTGTTTAATAATCCAATGATTTAGAGTTAGATGAACATTTCTCAGTTTTCCTATTGGCAACGAACTCGTGAAATGTCAACGGTGCAGACGTTGATCACGTCTTTGGTAATCAGTTTCAGGAAGAAGACGACGACGAAGAAGGGAGATAGATATTCCTTTGCTGATTTATTTAATAGGCGCACACCAATCATAAATATTCCTTCTTTTCATTGCCCTAGTCTCCCGGGCACTAACCGCACGCGTGGCTGTTGGGGGCCTGCAATTTAAAACGTGATTTATTCTCTTCATTCTATCTCTTACTAGAAAAGTAGAAGAAACGTAGACAAGCAACCACCAGCCATTAGCTCAAGAACATTAAGTCAGATATCAAAATTCCCGTGGATTAGTTTTCATGGTGTTATTTCTTATACTTTAATTATTTTGTATATTCTCAAAAAAAAAATTGTAGGTTAAATTAGTATGACTTTATTAGATTACAGTATACTTTTGAATTACTATTACGTAATAAAATTATACTTATTTAACTTATAATCTCTATAATATATAATTATTATAATTATATTAACACTCACTACAACAATTTTTTCTCTCTATAAATTGACCACTATCAATCCACTACATTCTTTTGTCACATGGTTTCTAGCAAATATATATATATATATATATAGCAAATATAAGGATTAAGTGGGTTTTACTAAATGATATTTAACTAAGCATGCTTTTTTATCTGCTTTGTTTTCCTTTTTGTTTGTTTGCGAAGGATTTGTTTACATTTCCATGCCTTTTGGCTTTTGCCGCTCTATCTAATCCAAGGAAGGCAACATTGGACCTATTATAGAAGCCATGAACTTAATCAAAAGTATAGCACCCGCTTATTATATTTAATCTAATGTCAATTTAACTATCACTAATTAATTTTCTATTCATCCCGAACTAATTAACTTCTTAATTAGACATTGAAAATATATATACGTATACATAAAGACAAATGCACTAGCTCCTTCATCAAGGAACTCAAAATAAAACAAAAAAGGGTAGCTTCAACCACAAAAACAAGAGAGAAAGAATATTCAACCGATTACATTATCTAATAAACTATGTTTTTATAGGGTAAAGATAATACAATGCTGCCAACTTTTGACTAAATCAACCCATTTAATTATTATCCATTTTTTCCTGCGCCAAAAGGGGAAGGAACAAATGAATTCTTTAGATAGTGGTGACTTTGGAATCAAATAATTGACATATACATACTTAATTAATTAATTAATGTTATTAATTACTGTCATAGTCTCTGTTTGATTAATTACTACTATTACTTTAATCTAATCTCCCCAAAGCCAAATGGTGTATTTCACATATAAGAAGCCGAAACAGCAATTTCTTTTCTGAACAATTAGCTGATTGGTTTTAAACCTTTTGGAATCTGGACCATTATGAAAACAAACAAATCAAGTAAGATAATGCAAATGCTATCAGCTAGAAGTGTGCAAAGAGCGGAAAAAATTGGGATTTGCATGCCTGCAATCTCAATTACTGTGTGGCCTGGTCAAAAATAAGTGAAAATACCAGCTGAGGGGTTTTCTTCGTAAGTATGGTAACATTAACCTTGGTTAAGCTAGCTAAGCCTTGTTCTCACAAGGAATGGTGACGTCGGGGCATTTGTAAAAGACATCAAAGTACTATAAAAGACAACAATTGTAACGAGATTAAGAATCCCATTAAGTTGAACCATCAATTTTGATAAGATTAAAAATTTTCACTAAAGTGAAGAATAGTCAAAATCTCATTTTGATTAGTTAGACCAAATGATAAGATTAAAAATTTTCACTAAAGTGAAGAATAGTCAAAATCTCATTTTGATTAGTTAGACCAAAGATACAAAAACTTCTTACTCTTGAAAAAAAACTTAGAGAAATAAGTACTCTTGTTTAAAAAAATATTATTTATTAACTCTCAACTTGAATGATCTATAACTAAGCTTAAAGGTCTTATTTATAATATTATAAACTTACATTTTAATAAAACTCTATTTTTAGTTAACTAATACAATTATTATAATTAATAAAAAATTTAAATAAAATAAGTATTCTATTCTTAAATAGAACATAACTAACTTAAATTTTTAATAAAAATAAAAAAAATTCTAATCTAAATAAAATAAAAAAAAATTTTAAATTAATTAAAATTAAAAAAAATAAATTAAATTAAATACAATTTCAAACGCTCTGTGTCAGGTGGTTTGTTTCTCTTTGTGAAGTTTACCGGGAATTGACATGAATCATATTGTCTGTTTCATCAAAACTACAAAGCACGGCCAATCCGAAAAAGAAAAGGAAAAAGATGAGAAATTAAGCGGGAGTGATCATCGCCATGACGTACGGCCGTCATGACGTATTTGGTGATGTAAAGGAAAACAACAATTATCATGACAAGGACGATGGCTTTCTCGTCACAAGGTGAGCCTCTTTCCCTTTTCTGTCTGCCCTTTTACTTTAATAACATACCGGTATTTGTTTATTCTCTCAAGTGCATGGACTTCCCAGCTCCCAAAGGCTATGATTATATGAGAACCAAAGTCCAATTTGGGTACTAATTCGCACCCTAAACGACGTCTATGAATATTAACGCCATGTAAAACTTGGTGGATTACCATTCCAATGCTGAAAATTTTGACTGAATAGATCTAAAATTCCATTGAAAAGGTTGAGAATTAATTAGCCAAATACCTCCAAAATTTGGAAAAATCGAAGTAAACCAGTGAAAGAAGCAACATAGAATTGGAAAAAATTGGAAGAGTCCCATCCAATTGCAGTGTCCACACAGCTGTAATTTATTTGTTCTTGTTACATCATTTATAATTTGTAAACTTGCATCTTCTGGAATTGCATTTACTCGGTGAATACTTTCTTGTGGGCAAAGACCATACCCCAAAACTATGTTCCCTCCGTCAATATATATATATATATATATCTATTATGTTGACTGCTGCCTCTCAAAGGTATCCAATTTTCTGACTCGGTTAACTCAATCAAACGGTTTCTGAATCCCGACCACAAAAGGACAATCCAAAACATAAATCTTCTCAATGCCAACTCTGAAACTTCAGACAATCACGAGGTGGAAGAAACAGCAAGATTGCTGATCTCATCATATGCATCTGCATGCGGTTTTGGTTTTGTCAATAGAGATCGGTCATTGTAATACTGGTCCAATGCATGCATGCAAAATTTGGGGCGTGGAAAGTGAAAACTTGTAGGGATGTATCGATTTTGTTTTAGGCTTATTGAAGTAATTATTTGTACATATATTAATGATAGAATATTAATTAACTAGCCATGTTCAATTAAAAAAATTCAAAAAAAATGTGTAATTTCAACGTATAATGATAAAATGAAATAAACGAAAGAGGATGAAGAAATCAACAAGCACGGTTTCTAAACTAAATAGAAGGGTAAAAGAACAAAGATTATACATCTAAATATGTGGAGAAAAGATGATTACAAAGCGTATTTAAGGGTAATTAATTGGAGATCCAGAATATTTCAATAATATTGAACAGGTCCAAGACTCTTGTGCATCGACAGCTTCCTCTAAATCTGCTGGCCCCATCGTCAAATTTCATGTAATTAAAATAAGCTTATTGGGGCGAAGGTAGGGCCGGAGCAATACCAATTGGAAATCTTCCAAGTTCCAAGTAAAATAATGTGTTTGTATGTCTTTTTCTTTTCTCTTTAAGGTCAAGTTTATGCATATATAACTCCTTCCCTTGATGAGCACTAGTTTTTTCCTTCTTTTTTTTTGGTTTTATTATCGACTGCCCGACCATTGGTTCATTAATTACATAATTTTAAATTACTACAAGTAATAGTTTAAGGTTAAATCGAGACCTTATTAAGTGAAAAATTAATAAATTAACTCGTAAAAAATGTCTTTTTTTTAAGCGAAGTATCATATATTATCGGGAAAAGAAATTACCAAAACACCGATCAAGTCTCTAATCTTAAATCTTTCTTTGTTCTTTTATTTATCTTCCAGATTAAAATTGGCGATTTTCTTTTAGTGAAATTGATTTACGATGGAATCAATAAATCCTAAAGATTGGTGTCGCCTAAAAATTGACAAAAGAAAAGAAGTGGCCGAGAAGGAATTCCGTCCTACATTTGTAAAACATTACATGGTGGTCCAACAGTAACAACATTATAATTTTTTTTTAAAAAAGGTATTAATCAATTGATTAATAGTAACATAAGGGTCTTACATCTTCATACATTAAAATTCAAAACAAATGGGAATGAATATATATCTGATTTGAAGTTGATGTTTTTGTACAATTAAAGCTAAATGCTTTCGTATTTTTGGGACAAAAGATATACATCAATTTCAGTAAATTGTAGAATTAGACAAACAAGAAAACAGAAAAATGCTAGGTTGGCTACAACAAAAATGTGTATATACATATATTTATAGTAATTAAATGAAATTGATCGGACCTCAAAAAAATCCATGAAAAATACTAAATCAATTAATTATGTATTCTTTCTATTAGTAAAAACCAAAAACTACCTTCCTTTCAGACTTTACCTGCAAAATCTAATCAATCTTCTAGACCTTTACTGCCCCAGAAAGGAGTAAGAAAAATAATGTAAATAAAACAAATTAATTTCCAATGCCAGTTCAACAATTAGTAATAGAAGTTCAAGGAAAGCAAGCTGGCTATCTGAAACAGGCAATTAGACGAAAGAACTGGTCATTATCAGGCTCACAGCATCCAATTCCGGGACGCAAAACTTCATACACACAAAAGCAAAGCAAAGCAACCCAAAGACCAACTCTATAGTTTTGATATTCAACCGCGTGGACCCTCCCTCCACGCCTTGTGCGTAGTCTTCTTGTTTTGACCTTTCCCCGCACCTTCCCAGCTGTCGCCTACTCCCTCTATATATACAACCTCAGCACCCCGTAATTCCCATCAGTACCGCTCTGCAAAAACATACTAACCCATTTCTCCTCTTCTTCGATATCACTACTTCTTTCTGTCTGACGTTTATATTTCCATCAAAGCTCTCTGGAAGAACTGTTTGCATGCCAAGGAAAGGAATGAGGACCGTCTTCTTCAACTCCCCATCTCCTACTAGGATGACTCCTCCTGCTTCTCCACTTCCCCATACGTTTTCCGAGTCTTTAATGGAGGAAAACATTGAAGTTGCCGAATTTGTCATCACTAAATGGGACTCCTTATTGGAAAGCAATTCATCCCACTGTAACATCGGTTCTCTTTTCTCCGACGACAATCGGGAAGAAGCGAAGCTGTACTTGACTTCCGTTAAGGGTTTGCAAAAAGCCATGCAATACTTGGCTTCACACCAAGCAAGTTCCGAGAAACTTGTCCGAGCTCAGACACTGATGCAGACCGCCATGAAACGGCTCGAGAGGGAGTTTTACCAGATTTTAAAGTCGAACCGGGATTATCTTGACCCGGAATCCGTTTCAACTCACTCTTCTGCCAGACCTTCGACTGCGAGGTCTAGCTTTTCAGACTTTGAAAATGAGTCTGAAAACGAGAGGGACGATAATGAGTCGATACCCGAGGTCGAGAGAGTTTCCCTAGCCGCAATGACCGATTTAAAAGCCATTGCCGATGCCATGATATCATCTGGGTACACTAGGGAATGCCTCAAAATTTACAAGATTATTCGGAAATCGATCGTCGATGAAGCTCTTTATCATCTGGGAGTTGAAAGTTTAACTTCTCTGCAGATTCAGAAGATGGATTGGGAAGTCTTGGAGCTTAAGATTAAGAATTGGTTAAATGCTGTTAAAATGGCGGTTAAGACCCTGTTTTATGGAGAGAGAATCCTTTGTGATCACGTGTTTTCGGTTTCGGATAAGATCAGAGAATCTTGTTTTTCTGAGATTTCGAAAGAAGGAGCTTTGGCGTTGCTTGGATTCCCAGAAAATGTAGCAAAGTGCAAGAAAACTCCCGAGAAAATGTTCCGTATTTTGGATTTGTACGAGGCTGTTTCCGATCTTTGGCCCGAGATTGAATCAATCTTCAGCTTCGAATTAACCTCAACCGTCCGATCAACCGCTGTTAACTCCTTAATCAGGCTCGGGGAGGCCGTTAGAACGATGTTAACGGACTTCGAAATGGCGATTCAAAAGGATTCATCCAAATCGACTCTCCCCGGCGGTGGAATACACCCTCTTACACGCTACGTTATGAATTACATCATTTTCCTCTCCGACTATAGCGGGAGTCTCTCCGACATCGTCGCAGATTGGCCGTTGACGATTCCATCTCCTTTACCCGAGTCTTACTTCGGCAGCCCCGACAACGAGGAGAGCATTTCATCGCCGATTTCGGTCCGTTTAGCTTGGCTCATCCTCGTCATGCTATGCAAACTCGACGGGAAAGCCGCGATGTATAAAGACGTGGCGCTTTCCTATTTGTTCTTAGCAAATAATCTCCAATACATCGTCAGAAAAGTCCGCCAATCGAATCTGAAGTTCCTTCTAGGTGACGATTGGGTCACGAGGCACGAACTGAAAGTGAAACAGTACGCCGCGAATTACGAGAGGGTGGGATGGAGCAAAGTGGTGGCGTCACTGCCTGAAAACCCAACGGCTGAGATTCCAGTTGATCAAGTGATGGATCATTTTAGAAAATTTAACTCGGCCTTTGAAGAAACTTACACAAAACAAACTTCTTGGGTCATACCCGACCCGAAACTCCGAGATGACATCAAAATCTCGTTGGCAAGACGGATTGTCCCTATCTATAAGGAGTTTTTTGAGACATACGGCGGAATGCAACTGAGGAAGAAAATGTGGGTTGAATCACTTGTCAGATATACCCCTGACGATTTGGGAAATTACTGGTCGGATTTGTTTTTCGAAAGCGGAAGTTCAGGGAGTGTTTCGTCAAGTTCAAGCCGAGGTGGTCGGAGTCGTTGAAACCGATCTTTTTTTGGGGCGTGGAAAGAATCGCCGACCACGTTGGATTTTAGGCTCGTGTTTTTTTTTTTTTTGTGGATAATAAGAAGAAGAAAGAGGCGCGGAGTGAATCTGATTGACACGTGCATAGAGAAAAGATTAATTCAACTCAATTAATACAAAATTCTTTGATTAATCATATTAATTAATTACTTTAATTCATTTCTGTTGATTTTATTTCTATTTGTTTGGCTTTTTTGTGGTGTGTTGGGGTGGATTAAGTTAGAAAGGAAGCTTCTAATTAACAAGATGTTGGGAAAGAGGTAAATGACAATGAAGTGATACTCTGCAAATCATTCTCATCATAAAAAAGTGATTTCCAACAATACATGAATGACTTCGTTGCAACAATTGTTTAAGTATACTAATTGTTGACTTATAAATAAAATATTAGTAATTATCTTGATAACCACTAAACTTTTGATCCTTTTCTTTTATCTTAAATTTACATATTATTCACGTGAAAGTTGAGAGTTAATTGCATAAAAGTTAAAGATGACAAAAGATATTACATAAAACATCATTCCATCTGTTTCAATAGAATAAGAGTTTGAGAAAGATGTAAGTAGTAACTTTAAAATGTTTATTATTCTAAATTGACTATAGGTTATGAATTTTTAATATTGATATTATTTTTTAAGTACATATTACTTATAATTAATAAATCATTCATTTACAAATTGTATAAATATAAAATTTACTTTGAGTTTAGTAATTTAATTTTGATTAGAAAATACATAAAAATGATTAAATTTTATTTTTTGTTATTGAATTCAAGTCAAACCAAATTATATAACCGGTACCCATATAATTTTTAACTAAATAAAAAGAGTTCATATTTTCATAAAATATTATTAATCGAGTTTGAACAAGATATGAGTATTAAATTTTATAATTGAATTCACATATAAATACTTCAAAATTAACTGATATTTATCCGTCATCATTTTTATATAAGCAAAGAGAAGTGTCTTTCATATTGAAAAAGACAGTCTGATTTTTTATCTTCCGTTTTTAAAATTAAGTTCTAGAATAATATGATTTGAAAACTTCACTAAGTTGATCTTTCTTACATTGATAAATTTCATGAATAACACTTAAGGCTAGAACGAGCAATGTGCTCATTGCTAGGTCAAGGAGATGAGTTCAATAGCATTGAAAATAATGCTTTTACATACATTGTCTTTGGCTAAATCATACATATTTTGTTTGACCGCCCAAAAGGATTAGGATTCAAGGACTTGTTTATACTCGAAGATTAAGCTTCGGCAGTCAAACTATATTATATATATATATATATATATATATATATATAGCTCAATTATTGTTGGAGTTAGTTATCAACTTGCCACACCACGACTTCTTACAACAAGAAGATCAAAGACAAATTAATTCATGATGTCTACTCAAAACTCTTACCAGTCAGTCAAGAAGTGAGGCTTAGAAGACAGAAGCGTTGATCACGAGACGTGTTGTCCAGGGTAGGCACGAACCTGGACATGTCAAGTTTAAAGGAGTGCATCGCCATATCTCTTCGGAATATATTCTGAAAGTTACCTGCAAGCTAATTCTGATAATATATGATTTAATTAGTGGCTTTAATCAACGGGCGGGAAAGGCAAAGACGTTGCTTAGATTATTTTAATTCAACCTTATCCCAGAATTATTTTCTAACCCCTAAGGAATGGAAAAGATGCACAAGAGTTTGCTTGTGTACAACCGAACTTTGTGTGAGTTGATTTGGCAGCCTGCTCCGAGAGACAAAGCCTGCTGAATTGAAAATTGTTAGAAGGAGCTTTTCTTTTGATATAATGGAAAAAAGAAACAACACCCAATAGATCTATTCTTGAGCAAGGTGGCTGTGTCATGAACTTATACTTCCAACATAAAAGATGCCTTTATCTTTGACATTCAACCTTATCAAATTGTATAACATTTTTATTGTATTAACTTTTTCATTTATAAAAGAATTTTTTTTTTAATTTAGATTTATCTCAATCTTAATCTCTGTCATGAAGATTCACATCAATATAGACTTGAGTAAAATTTAATATCTTTTATCACAAATTTATATTTTTACTTAAAAAAAACATGTTTTTTAAGTGGCATTAGATAGAGGAAGGTTTCCAACACTCATTTCATTTCTTATTAATGTGACATTGGTGATATTTAGATTTAGTCTAATTCATCTCTAATTTTAAATAAAATTTGTTCGATTTGAATATATAAAAATATTATATTATCATATTATTATCTTTATTTAATTTTAATTCTTAAGTATGTTTACAAAATCTTGAAATATTTGAATTAAAAATAAAATTTATATAAACGAGCCAAACTCAATTCTAAATTTCATACATGCTATCTAAATCTATCCCGATCTATGGACAGCTGCTTTAATTTAGCCGAAGCAAAGGAGGTTTTGGGTTTTTCATTCAAAGTCCATAGACGCAGGGTCCAATAGAGGGAAAATTCCAGGGCCTAACTGCATGACTCTGCTGAACAAAATCATCAAATCACTGGACTCACCAGGCCTCATCTTGTCTGAAATATGACCCATCCAGGTCTCAGGCTCATGGTCTACAACCCTTCCTTCTGTCTAGTTGGCAGTTGGATTTTGATGTATGCCTGTTGCTAATTTATAGACCCATTCAAATCCTACAAAATTCTGGGCGTTAAACAGTGTCATCTCTTTTTCATTTATTAATCAGTTGTAATAAATAAATAAATAAATTCAAACAAGGAGTAGCTCAGATTATTTATGAGTTATAAACATATGGGTATTTAATGACCTTTATTTACTATACACTCAAAGCCTCAAATATATATTCATATAGATCCTTCCCATGTTACTCATTTAATGTATGTAGGGTTCCATCTATTTTTTTACCCTAGTACATAAAATTGTTAATGAAAAGTTTAACCCTATTTCTCTTTCTTATTTTATGATGAATAATAAAATTTATTCTTTTTAACATGCGATGTGAATTTTATCATAATTTTGAATCGTGGTGTGTTTCGCGATAAATAAAAGTTGACATTTTTCAAAAATTTAAAGTAATTATAAGATGGGAATAATTTAAAAAAATATTAATAAATATGACAGTTACTCATCCTTGGCTTTCATCTTCAATCTTAAAAAATTATTGCTCAGTTGCCGATAATGCTCTTATAAATATAAATCAATTCCGATTTAAGGATGGTGCTTTTGTTTCTTTCACAGTTTATTTTGGATAGAAATTTACTAGTCTTTTATGTGTGCTACTGGTTGATTTTCTCAATTTTCCTAGATGGGTTGGTAAATGGTGATGACAAGGCTCTCAACCTCTACGGTTAAGCTATCACTAAACCGATTACTTGCAATATTTATGGTATGTGTGTATGTACTTGGCCGTAAGTAGTGCTACTTTCCAACAGGAAAGGTGTTTTTTGTGGTTTAAGCTGTATTCAACTTTGCTAATGGGTGGTTGTGTCATTGTTTTAATGTTTCAGGTATTGAAAATCTGATGGTTATTATGCTAACTTTGATTTAGCATTTTAATTATAGGTTTCATGTCTGAAATGGGGTTATCCCCTTCATTATATTAATAAATAGGGTAAAATAAGTGATTTTTTTAAAAATTTTGAGCATAATTCTTTATGGGTCTATTAGAATTGAAAATAAACAGTTCATTTCAAACACATAAATTCAATCATTAATTAATCGTTAATGTTTCTATTAATTTAATAACGTGGTAATACTTTTTAAATAATTTTATCTTTTATTAATTTTAAAAATTATCATTATATAAATTATAATTTTTAATTTTTTATCTTTTATTCAAAAAGAAAAATTCTCTACTAGCTAGCCATCTCGCCACTAGATCTAGTCGGGGAGTGACAGATCAGCCAAATGATCAACGCTCTCCTATGGAGCTAATAACCATCAAATCTAGTTGCGGGGTGACCGACCAATGTAAATAAACGTCGTTGATTGGCCTAAGAAAAGAAAAAATTCAAAAAAAATATTTTAGATATTTCACGTTTAGGTATTAATGTTATTTACATGTTTGAGGTGAAGTGTCTATTTTAAAAATTAATAAACTCGCATGAAATCACAACCAAAACTTAAACAAGTCAAGTATTTTATCCTAATGAATAACTTTAAGAAAAATTTCTATTTATTCTTTTTCACCTTATATTATATTATATATATACACACACTTAATATGGACCACATTTTTCTTGCAGAAGAATTAATTGAAGCCATATGGAACCCAGGAAAATTGAAATTAATTAGTTCCAAAAATAGCAAGATGTAATACACCTGCAATAGATGTTGAATGTTGACAAATACTAATGAAAAGTATTTTAAAAAAGAACTATAAAATTGAAAAAGAAGAAGAAGAAGAAGAATAATAAAAGAAGAAGGCAAAAGACAAGTGCGGAAACATGGATAAGAAGAAAGGGTTTGGTTGACATACTAGAAAAATAATACATTTACAGCTGAGCACAACCTAGCCATGGCCGCTATGTAATTAAACAGCCGCGCTATACCCTACTTCGAATCACGGGCAATTTTGCCATGAATGTGCGGCATCAGTTGCACTCAACCAACAGAAACCTAAAGGGTAGACGAAGACTACCAGGCAGATATATATACTTGTGCATGTGTAAGCTTTTGCAAGTCACATGATGCTTCGTGTTTGGTTATGGTAGGGATAAAGACATTTCCATATGTGGCAAATCAATTGTGTTGCTTTCCAAGCAACTTAAATATGAAGCAAGCCTATAAATGTATTTGATTATTGATGATGGCACTTTTCTATTTCAATAGAGGAATGGCAAGCACATGCTGAGATAAAAATCATTATTTTGAAATCTCGGAAGTTTCGCTTTACTTTTTCTCGAAATATTTTAAAGGTTAAAGTTGTTAAGTAGGAGAGGAATCAAAAGAAAATAAGAATAGAAATCTTTTGCATTCATTTGGTGTCTTTTTCATAATTTTACATTATATATCTTTTAAACTTTTCATATTAAAATTTAAGATTTTAGATTTATAATTTATAATTTAAAAGTTAAGATTTTTGAACACATAATGTAAAATTATAAAAAAAAAATCAAACAGAATACTTAATAGGGATAAAAAATTTCGATTTGGCATGTAATCAACTCTTAGGTTTCAAAGCATGCATGAGGTTACAGTTTGTATATCATAAAATCCAAAATGCTTTAAAATCACATTGATTAAAGATCAATTCGTCACCTAAAACAGTAGTCGTAGCAAAAAAAAAAAAAAGTAAATACTTGAGAAATTAGTTGAGGCATTAAGAATTTGATTAATTAAACTCAAACAATGTGGCCAGTTTTTTAAAATATAATTTGTCAGTATCTCCTTATAGAAACTCAGTATTTTGAGTTTAGGTCTCAATTTTTTATTTTAAAAGATGGATTTTATTAGCCATACATTCGATATGACAATGGATTTTAATAGCCATACATTCCATATGTCAATGTTGTAATTGCTTGAAATTCCCTGTTGGCATGAAAATGGGTTTGACAAATCGCAATGCATTAAAGCTTAACTGCAGAAAAAGGATCTGGCAGTTGTCTCAGCTACAAAACAAAACATTCGAAACAAAAGAACGTTGTTTGCCCTTAATGGAGGAGATTTGACTTGAGATTATCCTATAATTATTGATTAATTGATTTCTTAGTCAATAGCATAACTAATGTAATTGATTTTTTAAATCATGGCATAACCAATGCCTTTATCTTAGGCAGCCATTTATTGTAAATATTTCTTTCCTTGTATCACTATCACCACTTGTATTTAAGCACACTGTGCCTTATGAATAAAATCATCAGATAGAGTATTCAAACTCTTCATGGTATCAGAGTAGAGGTTGTAGACAACTTACACTATATCTAGATGGCTAATAGGGGTGAGGAAGGAGTAGACACAGGTAATGGGAATTTGGTGCCGACTACAGTCACATCAAACAACATTGTGGTTGACATCAAATCACCTTACTATCTGCACTCCTCTGATCACCCCAGTTTAATTTTTGTTACTCATCCTTTAAGTGAAAAGGGAGAAAACTATTTCACTTGAAGACGCAATTTTATGAATGCTCTTCAATTTAAGAATAAAGCAGGGTTCGTGGATGGGTCAATCCCAAAACCAGAAGTAGTTCTCCTGAATTTTGAGACTGAGTGCA
>NW_018397257.1:10424530-10524722 GCF_002168275.2 Theobroma umbraticum
TTTTTTTCTGTCATGGAGCTGCTCTCTTTATTGCTGCTTCTCCCAATCCTACATCTCTTCTTCACAATTTGGAAGTGGGTTGATAACAAGAGAGACCAAGAGTGTTACATTTTAGACTACCAATGTTACAAGCCAGCTGATGATAGAATGGTAGGGACTGAGTTCTGTGGGGAGGTGATAAAAAGGAACAAGAACCTTGGCCTCAACGAGTACAAGTTCCTGTTGAAAGCCATTGTCAGCTCCGGGATTGGGGAACAAACCTACGCCCCAAGAATCATGTTCTCTGGCAGAGAAGAGAGCCCAACATTGTCAGATGGCATCTTGGAAATGGAAGAATTTTTCTATGATAGCATCGGGAAGCTCTTGTCCAGGTCAGGCATTTCCGCTCAGGAAATTGATCTTCTAGTCGTCAACGTCTCCATGCTATCTGCGGTTCCTTCTCTGTCTACTAGGATCATAAATCACTACAAAATGAGGCATGACATTAAGGCTTTTAACTTAACCGGCATGGGATGTAGTGCAAGTTTGATTTCTCTCGACATTGTTCGCAATGTTTTTAAGTCCTACAAGAACAAGTACGCGTTGCTAGTAACCTCGGAGTCTTTGAGTCCAAATTGGTATGCAGGCAACGATAGATCCATGATCCTTGCTAATTGCTTGTTCCGTTCTGGTGGCTGTGCAATTCTTTTGACAAACAAGAAGTCCTTAAGGCATCGTGCAATGTTCAAATTGAAATGCTTGGTGAGGACACACCACGGAGCCAGAGATGAGTCCTACAATTGTTGTATCCAGACGGAAGATGAGAAAGGAAGGATGGGATTTCACCTTGGCAAAAGCCTTCCCAAAGCAGCTACTCGTTCTTTTGTGGACAATTTGAGGGTTATTTCCCCTAAGATCCTGCCTGTTAGGGAACTACTTCGGTTCATGGTAGTGTCACTTGTCAAGAAATGGAACGGCCGTGGTTCTTCCAAGGGAACTACCCAGGGACCAATCAAAGCTGCGGTGAACTTCAAGAGTGGAGTGGACCATTTCTGCATCCACACAGGAGGCAAAGCAGTGATTGATGGGATTGGGATAAGCCTTGATCTTACTGAGTATGATCTGGAGCCGGCTAGGATGACTCTGCATCGATTTGGCAACACTTCTGCTAGTAGCCTCTGGTATGTTTTAGCATACATGGAAGCCAAAAAGAGGTTGAAGAAAGAAGACAGAGTGTTCATGATAAGCTTTGGAGCTGGTTTTAAATGCAACAGCTGTTTGTTGGAGGTGGTGAGAGATTTAGGGGATGGAAATGTGTGGAAAGATGAAATTGACAGGTACCCACCAAAGTCATTGGCTAATCCTTACATGGAGAAGTACGGTTGGATCCAGAATGAAGACCCTAGCACCTTCAAAATTCCAGAGTACTAGAGAGTTTTAAAAGAAGAGAAAGACAAACAACATAGAAACAATTTGAAGGTCTTTTTTCTTTTCTTCCCTTTGATTTCCTGTCTGAGATTATTAAATTACTGTATACTGTTAAGTTATTGTATTGTTAAATCCCATGGTGGATTCATCACCAATAAGGTGGGCAGCTTCCAATATGGTTAGAAGTTTGCCATACCCTATTGGAAGGCTGGGGTTCTTCTTCTTCTTCTTCAAATTTTTTCTTTTCCCTTCTACAGGGTTTGATTAATTGGCACTCCTTATTATTTCAATTTAAGGGAAATAGAAAAGATTTGGCTTATAGTTTCAATCAGCAGTGCATGGATTTATTATTTTTAGTAAGAGTTTTCTTTTACTCGAACACATGCTCAAGTTCTACTGTTTTTTTCTTCATTCTTTTTGATTTGTTTACAACCTTTAGCATTTAAGATCATACATTGGGAAGAGGGTCCCCTATGGATGATAATCCCCAACATGTATACCAGATGTCCTGATTTCAAGTACTTGAAGTGAAAGTTTTATCTTTTATTTTAAAAAATTGTTTACTAAAATACTCGTTGGTAAAATTTATTAAAAATTAAAATAAAAACGTGAAAGTATACTCTTTTAACATGTGAAATTATTTATGAGACATTGAAATATATATTTAACACCGAAAGGTGCACAGAAATTGGTCAAGTAAACCTCAACTCAAGCTCTTATTAGTTAGAAGGGATTAGTGGCGATCTGATTTAGAAATGCTCTTAATTATATTCTTTATTACTGCGTTGCATTTAATAAAGCTTTTATAGGTCGAAATGTGAAGAATATTTACAGTTGGACTCAGAATAGAAAGAGTTAGCTGGGAGTTATATTTATATTCATTACTACTCTTGATATTTGATTTGTCATCCACAAATTGTCAAATTAATTGAGGCTTTCCTGTTCTTGCTTTCTGATTACTTCATCAATGATAATTCATATCTTTATTGAAATTTAAGTGAAATTCTTGAATGGTGTTTGGTCAAAAAGAAAAATTAATGCAAAGTGACTACTGACTTCCTACTGTTTTTTGAGTTATTTGACCTATGGTCATGAATCAATTAAGGAAGAATTGAAGAGACGAATAAAATTATAAGGAATTCTGCATTGTAACATTTAACTCCATGGTAGATATATATACATATATATATTCTTTAATGTAAAAAGTCGGGCTCGAATTTATTAACTATCGTCCTATACGTGTAGTCCCTGACAGCAAATGCCAACGAGCCCAAAATTCTTAATTATAGCAATAAATCATTGGTCTCCAGTTAGCAAGTCACAGTGGTCCATGAACGACCTTTTGCAATTAAAACATACCATGAATTGGTCATTTCAGCCAGCCTAGGCTCCATTTCAGTACTGCATTGGCTAACACAAAAAGGCCTTCATAGGTTCATTGCTTGTCACCACCACCCCCATTTTAAACTGGACACGCAGTTAACCCTCTTTCTCTTTAATTCCATCTAAGAAAGAGAGATGAAGTTATGGAGAATTTAATGGCCTTTGCCTTTCTTGTGATTGCTACTGTGAACAAATACATTTCCTCTGACAGACAGCATGAAACAAAATATGAAAAAAACAAAAGGAAATAGAAACCATTATTATTTTCACTTGGAAATAAAAACACTATTCAAGTCCAATGATACACTTACCTGTGTTCTCCTAAGTGATCACTAGGTAGAAAAAGAGTTTCTCTTGGCAAAAATATCCTTGACAACAGAAATTTGTTATCACAAAGAGACTAAACATGGTGGATAGGAAACAAGATCAGAAATGCCACGATCCCAAGTACACAAAGCCCCCTCAAAGAAGGTCTATTTAGTAAAGCAAATTCAGCTGACAAAGGCGGACCATTGGGCATGAAAAGGATTAAATAAACGGTACTACCATCATAAACCACCTCCCCTCCACCCCCCAACAACCATGTACCGCTAATTAAATAAGAGGTGGCCTGATTTTATAGTCTCATTGAATATGTACTTTTTAATACAAGATATAAGATTCAATTTTGTTTTTATTGAATTAAAACTTATAAGACTATAGGAATCACTATGTAATTGAGTTGCTATACTTTAATTTTTCATATACAGGGTATTTCTCATTTCCAATTTGGTTATTCATGCATGTGTGCTTTAAATGTTTTAGGTGATCTTTTCAATGTTTGCCTCCTTTATTATGAAACTTAGCTTGGAGTTCACGAAAATTGGCCATGGTTTAATGTTATAAGATCATTACCTTCTCTCAAAAGATCAATTTGATGGACGATGCAACGCACACACTTAAATGTTCAGAATCTTTTTATTTATTCGATGTGAGATTTCATAGCATTCTCTCTTATTTGAATTCTGGATGCCTTCATTACACTCGAGTGCTTAACATGATATTGGAATTGAGTTCGGGCTAGCTCTAATACTATTTTATTATAGAATTGAGAAATGCAATGTTCACACTTATAAATTTAGACTCCTATCTTATCTTTTTGAGAAATTTTGTAACATGTACATAAAAAATCATTACTAGTATTTTTTAGAAAAATACTTAGTAATCACATGAATTTATAAATAAATGATAGACCATGACAAGTAATTGCCTCATTTCACAATTTAGATTAATTTTTTTTCTGCCATTGACTAATAAAAAAAGGTAATTTTACTACTTGTACTTGGTATTATCGGGTGTTTTTTTTTTTATTCCCAATCATGAAAAAAACATTTGTCCATGAGAAGATAAGCTTTTAAAGTTCAAACACTTTCCTAAAACGTAGAGGTCAATTTTGCATGATCTAGTCAAATTGTGAAAGCTTGCAGGGAAGCATTTATTGTTGGTATATGCCTTTGAGCCAATTGGATTGATCAAGGAATATATATTGTCATTTAATGCATACTTAATCGTATAACTATATGTGATAGAGGTTTTCCTTTATGTTAGTGCAATAATAAAGAGTTATTAAGTATTAATTGGATGAAGCTCATGGAACATAAAAGCCCTACAAGAGAAATGCAAAGTTGTTATAATTATAATATCACTATGCATCAAAGCCATGCTTTTAAAATTATTCCTAGTCATTGTATTATTAAGACAAGGCATTGACAATGCTCAAAAACTGGTACATGTTGAGTCACTTTACTTGAAAAATAAGCAATTGATCTCATGGATTAAAATATATGGGATACTTGAGGATAATATGTAAGTGCTTGTTAAAGAACAAGTTCACTGAACATGATCTGCTATTAGAACTCTATTTGGTATTTTACTCAAGTGTCTATAGAATATGTTGTCATGTAATAGCCGTGTAATTAGTCCTCGGACTTGAGACACTATGTTATCTTGTATAGTGAATGACATACTTTGATTTTACCTCTATGAGTATGGAGGAGACCAGATGCTTAAACAAAGTGTTTTTAGGTATGTCATGAAGCACACGAAGGTGAATGAGTGGTTAAGAGAGGACTCATCACCCCAAGTGATATGAGAAGATGTATCTCTATTATTTTGAATTCTTGATTAACTTATATAAATGTTTTGGCCAAAGCATGATGAATTTAAGAAAAGTTAGTTTCCTAAATTCATAAGGTTAGTCATGAATTATGAGAACTAATCTGGAATGTTATAAGTAGACATTGAGTTATACTTTATGATATATTTAGGATATTTGATAAAAAAAATCATATTGCACTGAGAGGCTTAGCACTGAAGGGCTTTGTCAAATTCTTTAATTAACTCTCTAACATTTAGGTGATTATAATATATTGTCAAATGCCGCTTATGATCTATAAACATAAATCAATTATCAAATAGATATTTGATTAGTATTTATATTTATTGTCAACATGTTAAGAGCCTAATAGGTCACATATATTAAGTGACATAATTGAGATTAAATAAGGTAAATCAATTAAGTTGGACTTAATTGAAATAGACCAAAATAAAATGAAAAGTTAATTAGGTTCATAAAGATCTAATTGAATTAAAATACAACAGTTGTATCTAAGGTTCTAACTTAGTTTGGCTATATAAATATGTTATGTTAACGAACTAAAACTCGAAGCCTTCAACTACTTCTTAGTTGCTTCATAAAAGTAAGAAAAAAATAATTTTCTTTACATGACAGAAATAAAATTTGACAAGAATTTTTTATCTTTTTATTTTAAAAACAAACTTGCTATTACAAGTAAAATCTTACTTTTAAGTAAGTCTTATTCAGTCAATGTGCAGATCATTGTTAGAAGCTAAATATTTGGGTGGCTAAAGATTTTACCAATTCTAAAGGTAACAAAGTAAAGACTTCGATTGTAGAATTTCAAATTGTCTTATTTTCTTTTTGAGTTACTTGCTTCGTCACAAGCATTTTGGGATTTAAGTAACTCTTGATTACTATATTTAGGGTAAGTTATGTAATACTTAAACTTATGAATATTCATAATTAATTTAAATATTACATAAAAAAATACAAATATTGATTTTGTAGAATTTGACTGTTTTTTTAATTAAATGCTAATTTATTTTTCTGTTGTGTTATATTTTTAATTTTTTAATTATTTTTATGTTGGAGCATGAGATTGAATCTCAGCATTTGTAAGCAGAATTTGCTTACTAGCAACTGCCAACCATTGCAGCATTTCACATTATCATATATCTGTCACAAAAGTTACTTCATCTACCTTTCATCTTTCTCTTTAACCAAAACAATCTTCTACTGTAAACCAGATAGAAAAGACCACTCTACTTTTTGGAAATGTCAAAATAAAAAGAAAGAAAAAACTATAGCAATCATTTTCTCTCACTACGTTACATTCTCATGTGAAGTTATGCGAAATATGGCTGCTCAATTAGTTGAATGCAACAATCGTCTCCACCAAATATTTTGGAGGATTTCGCCTCAATGAACTTAATATTAATGGCGGCATACAAGTAATCAAGTTCTTCTTGTGCTATAAAAGGAACATGGATTTCGACAAAGGGTTGTTTGATCTTTCTTTCCCTTATGTGCAATCTTGGTTCTTAAGGTAAACAAAAATAGTCGTTTCATTTTTTCGTTTTGGTTCAGCAAAGATGTAGACAAATCTGCTCCAAATTAAATTGCACAATGTGTTTCAAGCCCAAGTTAACTTTGCTGAAATCAATGAGCTGTGGTGTTATTTTAGCTTGCAGCTGAACTAAAGCTAAGCTTGGATGCTGGTTAAAAGTTGCTAATGATTAGCCTTTTACAAATGAATCCCCTTTGCTGGTTTTGGGGTTCAAGCTTTTTAGTTTGATCTTCCATGGTGTTACTCTGTTAAAATACTTGATTGCAGAGTTTCACAAGGAAAATGCTTCACTGTTGAGATATTGCAATTAGAAATCTTGAAAGGATCTATCAAACAACATTTTTCTTTTGTAAAATTTAATGTTGTTTCAGCAGATGTCAAAACGCTTGAAACGAATAGGTATAACATATTAGTATCAAGGGTAAAATATCTTCCTTAACTTTTGATCATAATTATATAAGAATCTATTAGTATTCAAAATAAATAATTTTTTAATTTTTGATTATAATCAAAATAGACAGTTGGTCTAAAAAAATATCTTTCATGAGATGCATAAGTCCTGTCGTTAATCAACTGTCAATATTTTTGATTGTTTGATGACATAACAATATTTTTAAGACAATTTTACCTTTTCATTAATTTTAAAAGTTATTATTATATAAATTATAATTTTTTATTTTTAAAAGTTTTCTCTCTTATTAAAAAAAAATCTCTCCTAGCTTACCCTTTCATTGCCGAATCTAGCTAAGGAGCGTCAAATCTGGTCAAATCGAGAGAGCACCAATCTGAAGCTCTCATGAGGAGATTTGGTTGGATCCGATATTCCATAGCTAGATTTGGTCACAAGATGGTCGATCGGTGTAAAAAAATGTCATCGACTGACCTGAGAAAAGGAAAAAGAGTAGAGAAAGAAAAAAAGTATTTTAGACATTTTATGTTTAGACATGAACACCATTTACACATTTGAGACGAACTGTTTATTTTGAATATTAATGTATTCATATATAATTATAATCAAAAATTAAAAAAAATCAATGTATTTTACCCTAATATGAATGTCGTTGAACAAACTTAACCATCTATGGAATTAGCTTCCGAGTAGCTCCTAGCCTCAGTCAAGCTCACATGTTTTTGGGTAATTTTCAGGTTCAAAATTTAAAGTTATGTTACATAGTAGTATTTGCCAAGTGGTAGGAGGAGAACAACTGCACCCCAAATTTATAGGAGCAGATCCAACTTTTGTTGTTTGGGTAGTTAGCCCACCATATTGGGCAACCGAAAAGAGGTCTTGAAGAAAGGTCCTGGTCACTCTAACCTAACTTTTGATGGAAAGGAAGGCCCATTTTACACACGGTGTTTCATCCCCATAAAGTTCATTGTCATTTTTATAAAAGCATCATAATAATGAGCTTTGATTACAAATTAAATTGATGCCTAATGACATTAGATTGATGGGATTTGATTAAGATTACCATTTCCATGGATCCCATGCTATGGGAATTGGATGCAATCAAGTAACCATAATAAAAAGAACAAGAAAACGTGCCTAGGTTGTCAAATTATTCTCTTCAGGCAAGTGTCTGATTGCTGACAGGATCAAAATCTGGGTATAATTACATTAGCTTTGCACCTTTGAAACCTGAATTGAAATTCATGTTGTCTTTTTATTTTCGAAGATTTCTTAGGATTAAACGGCAAAAAATAACAATAATAAAGTTGTTTACTTGTATTATTTTTCATTGAAAACTTTCATCGAGCACTAGGCGGTGAAGTCGTGAACTTTCCATTAAAATTTCTCAAAATGGAGAAGGAAGAGATTGATGGGTGTTCTTCTCTTGCTTACAAGCTTTTATTCTCATGCCCTTTTGGTCTTTCTCCACCACAGGTTTTAACTTCTTTGCTTTCCTTCTCCTTTGGTCTTTAGAGTTCATTTTCTTTCACCAAATTATAAATATTCATTGTGATTTCGTTTGTTGGTTTGGTGGATGAAGCTGTCAGTGGTTTTCGACGAATCATACGATAGAATTCCTCATTCAGACATAAATTTGGAGAACTCCATTTCTCAGGTGAACTTCAAATTATTTAAGTTTTTGATAGTCAAGTTCTTTTTTTTCTCTAATGTTCTTCTTTTTTTTCCTTAGATATGGGATCTGAGGGTTCAGAAAAATGCATCTTTATTCAATGGCAAGAAATTTAGGGTATGTTTTGGCCCTGCTTACCTCTTATGCTTTAAACTTTTAGCTCTCAGGGCACTCTATTTCATTAATTGAGATGCAGGGAAAGAAAATTTGATACAATTGCTGTAATACGATAATTTCAAAAAAAAAAAGATTTCTGTAATACTATCATGCCTGAACATTCATGACGTTATTTCGTTTTGATAAATTTTCTTTTGAATTAGCATCCATTATTGTTGGCATTTGGATAATTTTACAGTATGGAGGATATAGTCAGAACAGTGGAGATGGATCAAACCAAGAATCATACGTATGCCTCCACCTTGGGTTGACAGATTATAGGTCTCTCCTTCACTCTATTTGTTTATGAGTGCATTTAGTTATTCATGCTGCATATGCTCTAACTTCACTATCTTTTCGATTTTGTAATGTCTGTATCCTCCCATTTTGGTAAAGCATGACATCCATTGCGAAAGCATTTACTTGTATCATATCTTATTGACGGGTCTTCTTCTATTAATAATGATTCAATACTCTCTGCTTTGTACCAGAACTTTCGTGGGAACAAACTTGAATCCTTCGTGGGAAAAATTCTTGGTTACATCGGAAGGTATCTCAATATGAATTTACAATATTCACTGAAGATGAGCTTCTTCCTCGTTCTTTTTGTTATAGCAGTTAACACAAATTGATATAGCTTGCAAACCCACAAATTTGTCTCTATTTGTGAAGTCCTAAATCGTCACAACATAATCAGCTAACAACCTAAATTATGATAGAAATGAAACTGTTCAGTATTTTCCAATTTTTAGTAAAGATAGTCTCCAAGAAATCAATTCCCCAGTAAAAGGCATCGATTAATTCATTTTATTAATTTCTTGGTGCTGAGTGTTACTTTGTTATTAAGACTACGTAATACTTTTGTGTAGCTAAGTTTTAACTTTGATGTTACAAACACAGCTGCAAACTTTTTGATTGTTTAATTGTACATGCGGTGCCATATCTCTTGACCATTAGCTTTACTATTCTGCAGATGACTCAACACAGTGTCAACACACCTCAAGCCCTCTAGGTAATGCTGCAATTGTGGAGACATCTGACAAGAAAATAGTAGTGCTGCAAAGAAGTAACAATGTTGGTGAATTTCCTGGGCATTTTGTTTTCCCAGGAGGCCACCCTGAGGTAATAAAGATCAAATGGAAAATAATACATCTGCATACTTTTTGATAGCAAGGCCCTGTTATTCTTTTGCAGAAAAATGAATAATACCATGCTCATCCGCATTCATTGGTGTATTTGTACTTTTCTTTGGTCTGACAGCCTCAAGAAGTTGGCATAGAAACCCATGAATACAGTAAGGACTCAAAAGATTCTGAGCTTGTTAATAAAAGGGTTTCCCAAGAGATGTTTGATAGCATTATTCGTGAAGTTGTTGAGGAAATTGGAGTACCAACTACATCCCTAGTAAGTGACAGTTAGTTTGTCATTGGTGCTGCTTCTTTTAATCCATGGTTGTGAAATTATGGTTAATTTTAACTGTCAAAATATTGGGAATAGAGCTCTGCTAGTCATTTTTTTTATGAAGGACACAATTTGAAGAAAATAATATTTAAACCTTACAACTGTTTAAGTCTGAAATTCATAGTTGATGAGGTTAAATATGTAGTCCTTGACACAAGACCCTTCTAGGAAAAGATATACAATTCACCCAAGTAGGCTCTCATTGTTGTAGCTTTATTTTGTCAACAATAATTGCATTTTTCCATCAAAGTCTGTGCCCAAACAAAAAGAAGAAGACCCTATCATGATTCACCTTGAGACAGTTGAAAAACAACTTTGTTATTTTCTTGTAGCTTTCATCTCAGTTTCTTTACTGAGTTAATAGCTTTTTTTCTGTTCAATGAAACCATATTGCTGGCCTTAGTTGCCTTCATGGTTTCTAATGCAGTATGTTTCCCTTGATTGATTTTCTTAATGTTCATGAGTAATTTCATCCTCTCCTTGAAAAATATTTGATATGTGCTTTAATATTTTTTCTTCTTGCAGTCAGATCCGCTTTTTATTGGCATATCTCGCAGGGTTTTGAATGTTAGACCAGCTATCTTTTTCTTTATTAAATGTAGTCTTCAATCAAAAGAAATTCAGCAGCTGTATTCTAATGCACAAGATGGCTATGAATCCACTCAACTTTATACAGTCTCAATGGTCAGTCCTCCTCTTGTTTTCTTCTTTTGAAATGTTAGAATTTGATTCATTTTTGCGGAAATTGCTGGGTTTGATTTATTTATTTTTTAAACTACTAGTCAAAATCTTGTCAATATTTTGGTGGTGGCCACGGCGGCTCTTTTTTTTGGTGTTGTGGTTCAATAGTGCTCTTGCGATGTCAATTTGTAGCAAAGCCTTTGGTAGTGGCTGTGGCATAGCATGCACTGGTGGAAAGTGAAGGAGGGGTCGATTATAAAGTGTGGTAGGACCTAAAGTTGACTGGAGTGTTTCTTAGCCTCTACCCCCTTTTCACGTGCTTGGGGCTGTGCTGTAGAGTAAAAACCTTTCTTTTCAGAAGTTTGAATGGACAGTTTTAAAAGCTGAGTCTTCGAGGATTGAGTCATATATCGCAACGAAAAGCTTTGTATTGTACTACTCAGAGTTAATAAATTTATATTCTTTATATCTTTTAAACATGTTATTGCATTTTGTTTCTGATAATCAGATTGAACTAGAGCCTATGGCATTAAAAATGCCTGGCTGCCATCAAGGTGGATTTGCTCTCTATAAGCTGATGGTTGGAGCCTTGAAGAATATCTGATGATGGTTCATAGCTTACTGGTCTATACAAGATTTCACCACTCCATTTTCAGAAGCTCTCAGATTTAAATTTATTACTTCAGTTTGTAATTTTTGTATCTAGAAACATTCTTTTCATAATATGCTTGCAAAAGGACAAAGTCATGCTCGAATGTATCACTCTATTTCCGTCTTAAGTTTGCTATTTAATGTGGAAGCAACATTAAATTCATAAAAATTTTGGTGAAGCAATAATATCATTTTAGTTTTATCAATTCACAGCTTGGTAAATTCATTTCAAACTACTGCTTTCAAGGGATTTCCAACCTAGTTGTATGCAGTCTGGTGTCTAATAGAAATTACGGACATTCAATAGATGCTATATACGTAGGAATCAGAATAAACAAGATAGTTTTCCTTGGATCCAGCTGAGAGTAGAAAACCAAAGGAATTACTTATGACCTCTATTGAGGAAAGTTTCTTCTGCTGGATTGCAAAATTTCTTGAATCTGACTTGCATTGTATTGGAAACAGACTTCCAGGTTTTCTCGAAGAAGTTTCAGGGTAATTCAGGCATCTTGCCTTTTGACAAAAATTATCTATCTCGAACAAGTTAACATGATCAACTTTCTTTGGACCAGAAACTCACTCTAGAATAGTGTGCTTGGGCAGGATGACTTCAGTCAAGAGTGGGACCATCTATATTTGACCATAGCTTTCTACTTTATGTGTTGAAATTGCAGGGAACTTAGATTGGATTAAAGAATTGTCATAAGTCAAGAGTTAAATGTTTGAATTGTGTTCTTATTTTGGGTTTGCTTAGTTAGTTCGTTAGTTGGTGTATGAAGTTTGATAAATTTCCTCACCATTTAAATAAATAAATGTGGTTGTCTTCACATATGCAGCTTGAGAGGAAGTGATAGCTAAGAACTTAACAGTTTTGTCAATTTCACAACATCAATTGCATTGAATTTGAGATGGTTTGTACCATAGGAAATCATCATCAGCTACTTGAGCAGCTTAAAGCGTTCATTGCAATCAAACTTGTCTTCAATTCATTGCGGGGCCCATGAAAATTTAGCTTCCAACCACTGAAAGAGAGCTGCCCCACTTGCTGACAAAAAGTAAGAAAGTTTCCAACCCTTCTGATCGAAGTCAACAGTTCTCGTTCTAAGATTTGGCCAGTGAGAAGTACAGAAAAGGAATATCTTATCACTACCATGGTTCTGTCTTAACATCTCTAGCTACCTTATCATGTATCCATAGTTAGTGGCTACATAAAATCGGTGAAAAATTGCCCATTATTCTGAAGAATTCTCGTGCCTGATCATGTTCATATGTTTCTTTTACATTCCTGATCAAGCTCTTTTGTTCTTTTTCTGAGAACAGATCCCTGGTGTAGAAGATTCCTCGTTATCTTGTTGTTCCAGGCTTGTTTTTTGAGTGATGTAGTCCCCATTCTTACCTACGGTGTTGTGGGGATCTCCCCACTGCATTTGATAAATGCCATTGGTTGCATTAATGGATTACTCTGCCCCCAAAAAGGGTATAATTTTCCAGTACAAAACTTCTGTTCTCGTTTTGAAGGACAAAGGCAACGGCAACCAAAATTCCAAGACTATATCTGCTGCTTGGGATCTGTTTAGACACATTGAACTCTTCTGTAGTTCCTTGAAAAAGAAATAAACATGAAATATTCATTCTTTATTTCTCTCTCCAAGCTACAGCCATGAACCATTTGTTCCCTCTTTCCTGGTAGGTCCCCTCCAAGTCAAAAAAATCAATCTCTCGACTCTATCCGATGTCTCCAATTCAATAATGCAAAACTTCCATATTGCACTGTTTTAGCCATTAAAATGGACCTTTTATTGAAGTGGTGATAACAACATTTTTATATCAATTAAATTGAATGTCAATCTTAAAATTTTACCATGATATCGGAATAGACGTTATCTTTATTCATTGATTTTTTTTTTATAATTTATGTCAAGTGAAAAGCTTATATTTCATTTTTTAACTTAAAATTTAAACTCTCTCTCTCTCTCTCTCTACATACAGATCATGCCGATAAGGAAACCTATTTTTAACTGGAGAGTCAAGGGCCAACAAAAGCCTGGTTATTCTCTCAAAGCAATATGTTCATAGTATTTAAATATGCTTATATCAGTCCATCTGCCTTTGGTATAAGAAAAGAATGACAGCAACATTATGTGTGCAGTGATTTAAGCAAAAGACATCCAGATGACATAAACCATGTCTGGAAACAGCACGTGCGTTGCTGCGGCTGACTGGCTGATTCCCATTTGTCCAGGAGCCAAACCCAATTTGCTTTCAATTTAACCATGTGAGGGGAGAACCACAGGGGTGGCCTGGTTTTGGACTATACCATGGATACTTGCCCTCCACGTGAGATTTAAACCATACTTTACTCAAATCTGCTTTTAAGCATAAACCTCAAAAAAGTCTTTGAGGGTAAACAAATATCCTCAGACTTTTTTTAAGCAACCAGTGAGGGCCTTTTGTGTTTCCTTCAATGTGAAGTACTTGCTTTTTCCCCCTGTAATTTGACTGTAATGCTGCTGCCCTTTCCTTTTTGATGCCTCATCTTTTCCACCTTTTTGCTGCTTTCAGATGTGCATATTTGTTTAATGGTTTATGGAGATTGCACAGCAACTGTAGGGCGAAAGTTAAACAAGGGAACTTACAATAAGCCATGAAATTAAGCAATTGGTGCAATACCAAAAACTTAGCTTAAAGAAAAAACTATACTAGTCCCCTGATAATGGATCATAAATGTAGAACTTTTCAATTCAATATCTCTTTTTTTTCTAAAAAAAATGTAATAATTTATTGTTATTAATCATGAGAAAAAACCTCTTAATCAAAATTAAATATATTCATATAACTACGGATACCATAATACATTCAGTGTTTGATGGTAAAAAAAAAATTTAAAAACTCTTTAAATAGAGATTTTACAAAATAACATAAAAAATTTATTTCATTGATTTCTGTATTGATACTTCAAACTTAAACTTCTATTGGATTTGTATAAAAAATAATAAAGTGATTTTGTTTTTGAAAAGTTTGATGAGATTAAAGGTGTGTTTCATGCTTTAAAGTATTATAAGTGTAATTTTATGTTTTTTGAATCACTTTTAATTAGAATAAAGACGGACGACAACCCACGGAGTGGTGAAGTCGAAGACGAGAACCTCCTTCCTTGATGGCCGCAAACTCTTCCAGGCTACTCGCACTAGGTCTAGCGAGAGCTATTGATGGCCCCCTTAAAACTCGTTTATTCGTTTCTTACAATGTTCCGTTCACATTTAGCTTGACCTTTCACTTTGCTCTATGGTTTTCTCAACGTCGATCGTTGCACCAAATCCACAGTGTCTCGACGCCACCCTGCGTGATCCATGCTACCACCAAATAAAACACCATATTCATATAATAATATTGCATGAAAATGACATAAACCTGATCACCTTAGGACAAAAAATTAACTTTATCGTCTTCGTAATTAAAATAAAAAATTCTTAAATAAATCACATAAATAATATAAAACGAGTTCCATCCACTAAAGTAAATGACAAAATTAAACAATCATAAACACAACAACTATCTTATCACAATGTGTAATACATTTGACTATATGATTTCACTTAGACCACAATACCATTTTACATGATAAAACATTTTACCTAATGTATTTTCACTAACATGATTATTTAATTATATTAATTAATATATTTTATTATAATATTTCTCACTCTCGCACCCGTGTGTGTGCATTATGAGCAAGGAGAGTGTTTAGAGATTATAATGGTAATGTAATAAATTTGTTTTTTGATGATGAACAGGAGTCTCATTATGTAAAAATTTTAGTTATTCGTAATATTTTATATTTTTATGTTAATTTTTTATAAATAAATATTAAATCTTTGATTATTAAGTCAGATTTATGCGTTGAATCTTAACACGAATATGAGGTCATGAATTTTATAAAAAATTTGAATCGATATGTTAGAGACAAGTGAATTTAGCAAATGACTAATTACTTTGCAGATGCATTTACAAATGGAAATGAATCGACTTAACATGTTCGATGGGTGTTGGTGATCGGATATATGTGGCAAGAACGGGCAAGAATTATTTTGTTCTTTGCTAAAATCAAAGGAAAGCAAAAATTCTGGGATCTGAAATTAAGGCAAGTCCTGTTGGTTTTTGGTGGTTTGTTTGGTACATATATACATATGGTTAGAATTAGAATCTCTCGTTATCTGTTAATTGGATAATCCCATATGGTCTGTGCCGGTATTTGTCGGGCATTAACGCGTGTGATAGGTATGGCGCGTGGGTGTTCCGGTGAATAATTTTTGAAATGTAATTAATTTGGGAATTTGGGGAATTTTGTTTACCATTGCTGTGGTCACCAACGTGGAGGCGTTCCGGGAGTCAGTCCAAAACTGCACTCGCCTTGTCTACCGCGTGGGTCCCTACGTAGGGACCCATCGTCCTTTTTGTGGGAGCTTGGTCAGCTTTGTGTCATCCCCAATCTTCACGTCCGCAATCATTGTGATACTTTAGATTACTAAATATATTTACTTCTAATTGACTAATGATTAAGCTCCCGTCATTTCTTTTCATTTTTTGCTTTGAATTAGTCTATTTTTTCCACGTGAAAAATCAATTTAATAACATTTTTGTCTCAAAATTTTTACATTTTTATCCTTCTCAAGAAGATTTTTTTATTTTTTTATTAAAATACATATTTTTCATACAATTAATAATTTCAAATAAAAATCACGTTAACCTGTCATGAAATAATTAATTAATACACAAACATTAACATAAGAAATTAAAATTGATACTAATAACTAATTATTAGTAAAAAAAAATTGAGATTTTATCAAAAACTCAAAAAGAGATTTAATATTATAATTAGTAAAAAAAGGATTTTATCAGTAAAAACATAAAAATATTTCAATTTATTTAATTTTTATATTGACATAATATGTTAATTTAAATATATAAAAATATCTAGATGGTGTTGGTGTACTAATTAAGTCTTGCCTTTTTGAAAATCCCATGTGCCTGATTTCTAGCCCTTTTCTCTCCCCATGGAAAATATAAACAATTATGGGAAAAGCAAGCTCACCACCCTCTCTTTATTTTGCAGCAATATAGTTGCAAGATTTATAAGAAAAAAATATGCCTTATTTTGAAGCAATAAGCAAGTATGGGTATTACGACTTTAATTAGTAATCATTAACTCGTATTCCTTCAATAAAATAATTTATGTGTTTAAAATTATTTTCTCATGTCATTTTATATAAGCAAATTACAATATTATTTTCCAAAAAACATGACATTTTTAATTGAAAAATTAAAAAAAAAAAAGAAAAGAAACTTTGTCTAGAGTCTTGTCCTTTATGTAATCCTTTTCGATATAAATAAAGACTTCATTTTGGACCAAGACATAAACCCACGTATTATTCGAATTAAAATCGAAGTTTTGTTTTTTTATAGAATATTTAATTTGAAACAAATATCTGAGTTTAACAATTAAGTAAATAGTACAAAATAAAAATATTTATTGTGAATTAATTTATCGAGATTTTATATGTATAAAAACAAGTTTTCAATCTAGTGGAGAAAAGTTTTTGTATCGTTTAGAAGATGGGACCGACGTAATATTAAGGATCTATCATAAACTTTATTGGAACATTGCATGTAGCTATGAATGTGATTTTTGGGGTAAATCTTACTATTGGATTTCACCGTTGCCTTTTTGGCCGGAAATCTTCGTAATGGTCAGCCGATGATTATTGTAGCTGTGACCCACTATCATAAATTCATGGTGCTTGGGCCACCATTAAAAAAAAAAAGAAAAAATTCATTTTCAGCATTATTGATTCTAATAAATTTATGGAGTGGAAAAAACAGTCTGTTGTTAGTGGTTAAACCCACGTTGGCTGGAGCGCGTGATTTGCACCCACAACCGGCCATTTTGTATTTAATTCACCTACCGTTGGATAAAATAATTTGACCTTTTCCTACTGGCTTGGTTTGGTGTGTAATTTTTGGTAAAAACGGCTTTTATGTTGTTGAGTTTTATTTATTATTTTACATTAAAATTTTTTATTTTTTTAAAAATTTATGATCATAGTAAGAGTAAATGTTGTAAAAAAAAAAGGTCTCTTTCAAACACCTTTTGTGCAATTAAAAAGTCCATGTAAGCAAGACAAAATTTATGATAAATTACATAAAATTTTGAATTTGATGTAACTTTATCTTTTTATACAATACATTGATTTTGACTTTAAAAATAAAATATATTTAATTCATAACGCTTTTATCAATTGAGTTTGTTTTGATATTATTTTCATAGAATTTTAATTTTTTTAAAAAAATTATCTTAACAGGGTGTGCAGTATTTAGGTTTGTAAGATTTTAAAAATCTCTTATTATAACTAAATCTTTTGAAATACTTGAGCTGAGGTTATAAAAGAATATATAAAGATAATTAGATGGAATTTTTTTTTAACAATTTATAGAAAAAATAGCAAATATGGAAAGAGTTTAAATAGGGAAAAGAGTTATTCTCGAAACTCTGGACACTAACAAGCGGCATTACATTCAAACGGCAAGAGAGGCGCGTGGGGTTCTGTTAATTCCGTTGGTGTCATAAGCCTACATCGCCCTGGTTTTGCCTTCCTTTAGTTTTTCGATTCTCAACAGAAAAAAGGGAAAAAAAAGGAAGAAGAAGAAGCATTATTTTTTTTCCGTAACATTGTCATCGTTATCACCTTTACAAAAGTCTTTCTTTTATTGGTTAGATTAGGATTGTTTATAGTTTCTGGGTTCTGTTTCTAGATTTGCATAAAGCTGTAAATACATGGGCTTTTTATGCTTATAGAGCCTAAACATTATTTTCTTGTTCTTGTTCTTGTTCTTGTTCTTCTTCAAAGAAAAAAAGAAAGACCATAGAAAGCTTTTTTGGTTTTTCTTATTTGGTATTTTGATCATCTCAGATATTCAATTGAAAAATGTTTCCTGGATTATATGGGTGGCTTTGGTTTTTGATGGAGAAGGGCAATAGTAGCTCCTTCCTTTAAACTCAGGTAAATATGATCATGCTTTTGTGTTCCTTCATTTTCTTGTTCTTAATTCAATTTTATGTCTTTTTTCGAAATATGTAAGATGAACAGATGACAGAAGGGTACAGAAAGTTCATGTTTTGTTTGTTTGCGGTTTTTGGGGTCGGTTTTTTTGTTGGTTCAGATTGGTTGGTGGAGCTGTTGTCTTATGTGTTCATTGTTAAAAAGGTCGGTTTATGTTTTAAGGAAGCTGAAGGGTGGATTTTCATTGTGAACAGGCATATTATTTGGGATGCAGGAGACTGCGGAACCAGACATTGGAGGAAGGAATTGGGCTCCAAATTCTTGGGATCATTGAGATCAAGAATGATTAAGAATCTCATTTTGATTAGTTGCTTTAGATGAATAATGGTTTTTGTGGATGAAATATGCAAATTTTGATCCGGCTTTTTGGTGGAAGATGAAGAAAAGGTCTTCCAATTCATAATTAAAGTTAGGCAAAAGAAGAGTTTTGATTTAGATAACAATGGAGGCACCAGCAACCGAACAGCCGAGTGCTCCTGCTCGAAGGAAAAAGATGACCAAACAGTTAACAGGAAAACGAGAAGATACGCCTCTACATTCTGCAGCAAGAGCTGGAAATCTTGCTGTGGTGACAGAAATCCTTACAGGTACACCGGAGGATGAACTGAAGGAGCTGTTACCTAAACAGAACCAATCTGGTGAAACTGCCCTTTACGTTGCTGCGGAATATGGTTATGTTGATTTGGTTAAGGAGATGATTAACTATTATGATCTTGCTGATGCTGGGATCAAAGCTAGAAATGGTTTTGATGCATTCCACATTGCTGCTAAACAAGGAGATTTAGGTATGTTTTTTATTCATGAATTTTTTATGTTTTTCTTATTAAGAAAGTTATTTTGGAGGTGAATATGAGGTTTTAGTCTGGCCTTGTTGCAGATATATTGGAAGTGCTACTGGCAGTTCATCCAGAATTGGCTATGACTGTTGATTTATCTAACACCACGGCTCTGCACACGGCTGCAACACAAGGCCATATAGGGATTGTGAATTTTTTATTGGAGGCAGGTAGTAGCCTAGCTACAATAGCAAGGAGTAATGGTAAAACAGCTTTACATTCTGCAGCAAGAAATGGGCATGTGGAGGTGGTGAAGGCACTATTGGCTAGTGAACCTGGGATTGCATCAAGGACTGATAAGAAAGGGCAGACTGCACTTCATATGGCAGTGAAGGGGCAGAATGTTGAGGTGGTGGAGGAATTGATCAGAGTAGATCCTTCATTGATGATAAACATGGTTGATACCAAGGGAAACACATCCTTGCATATAGCCACCCGGAAGGGTAGAGCTCAGGTAAATCAGCCTTTTAGCCTGTATCAATCAGTGTAGCCATTTATGTTTGCTCTGCAACTGGGTCACTGTTTCACCTAGAATTTGGACTTCTGGTTGATTGCTGTTGAAGCCAGGTACAGCTAATTAGCTACTCTATAGTTTAATTTTGGGTTTCTAACGAACCAGTTATATTCATTCTCTGTCTTCCTCATCTCCCATTGTCAGAATTTAGGTTTCAATTGGATTCACAGTTTAGTCTTAAGCAGTAGTCCTTATTCAGTTTATATGCAGTTCTTAAAACCATTTGTTTGCAGTAATTGACATATCAATAAACTGAAAGGACAAATTATTATTAAGGAACAGAAATAGAATTGATAAGGCCAAGTTGTTTGAAATCTTCAAACAAAATCCCCTTATTGCTGAACAGAGAATTCTGTTTAATAGTAATTAAATTCTCTGGCTGCTGACTAGATGGCTTATCCTGTGTGTATGAGATTAACAATTCTGAATTCTGATACCTGAATGATTGTACACCGGGGATTAGCATCTTTCCTCTAATAGAATTATTTCAATTATTGTCTTTATTATTTATTATTATTAAGAAAAATCTGCTTCTAATTATTTGTTCTGCCCCCGCTGGTTGACTTAACAAAAGCCTGAAGTATCTCACAATTTGCCCAGAATTTAATTAAACTAGAGGATTAATATGTTGGAAAGCTCAAAACTAGTTGTAATTTTCAACTGCTGGGGGGATGAGATCTTGACAATAGCTGAATCTGTGATGAACCAGTTATGAGGCATGGAATGCTCAATGGAACTCTTTAGCAACAACGGTAAAATGTCTGGTCCTCCATGAATTGTAGTAGAGGTTTATCTGAAACTCCTTTGACTAAAGTTGGATTTGCTCCCCGTTAAACTCATGAGAGAGCAATTTTAATGGAGCAATTTCAGAAGATTTTTCATCATTACTTCTTCAGTTTATGGAGTCAAATAAATGGAATAGGGCAAGAAGCTAATGTAATCTTTTCCTTGTGCAGATTGTTAAGTTGCTGCTTGGATACAAAGAAACCGACACAAAAGCTGTTAACAGAAGCGGTGAAACTGCTATCGACACTGCTGAGAAAACTGGGCACCCTGAAATTGCAACCATTCTGCAGCAGCATGGGGTTCAAAGTGCTCGAACCATCAAACCTGCAGCACCAAATCCAGCACGTGAGTTAAAACAAACTGTGAGTGATATAAAGCATGAGGTGCACTATCAACTAGAGCACACCCGCCAAACCAGAAAGCGTGTGCAAGGCATTGCCAAGAGACTCAACAAAATGCATGCTGAAGGTCTTAACAATGCAATAAACTCCACCACTGTTGTTGCAGTCCTAATTGCCACAGTTGCCTTTGCTGCCATTTTCACTGTCCCTGGTCAATACGTAGATGACCCAAACGACATTCCTCCTGGTCACTCTCTCGGGGAAGCTAATATAGCTCCAAATCCTGCCTTCATAATTTTCTTCATCTTTGATTCCATTGCCCTCTTCATTTCTCTGGCTGTTGTAGTGGTTCAGACTTCAGTTGTAGTCATTGAGAGCAAGGCAAAGAAGCAGATGATGGCGATCATCAACAAGTTAATGTGGTTGGCTTGTGTGCTTATTTCAGTGGCATTCTTAGCCTTGTCATTTGTTGTAGTAGGCACAGAGGAAAGATGGCTTGCAATCGGGGTGACAATCATAGGAACAAGTATAATGGCCACAACTTTGGGCACCATGTGTTATTGGGTGATTAGGCATCGGATCGAGGCTTCAAACATGAGAAGTATACGAAGATCATCACTGGGTAGCAGGTCACGCTCCTGGTCATTGTCTGTGATGTCAGATTCTGAGATTCTAAACAATGAGTTTAAGAAAATGTACGCAATTTAATAAAGATCACTCACGCCAGATCCCTTTTTTCCCCAGCATATGGCGTTTCGGATCACTTTTTATGAAGTGTATATTTCAAGTTGATCATAATCTTCTTTCCTTTCTCAATGCTCTCAAAGGCAAATTAATGTATGACTGAGCAACTTCTGAGGGCAATACCTTCGGCCTCAGAGGCCAACGGCCATGGTTGAATATATATGGTTCTAATTTCTATATCTTTCAAAGCCACCTGGAAATTTTGTAAGCATTTGCAGCAAATGGGAAGAATCTGATAACATGGAGGCAAATGCAGCCAAATCACACCTAGGCAAATTTAGCATTGCAGCCTGGAGGACTAAAAGTAAAGATGGTTTTCTCCTTCTTTTCTCTTGTTTTCTTTATCCCTTTTTAGATGCAGTTGAAATCTAACTGATCTGTCAAGAATATGCAGACGGAAGCATAGTGATGAGAAAGACTACAATTGGACCCCATACAATGAGCAAAAAGAGCATTCTGTCTGCAAAGACTTTCCCCACTGACTGAAAATGAATATATTGCAAAAAGATCTTGACACTGGCCTTCCACTAGAAATCACAAGAAAATGTGGACAAATTTGATTATGGGAAGCTATTAGATTGGTTGACGACTTGGGGATGGGCCATTTAAATGGAAAGTTCAGAGCATAAGGATAAATTTTGACAACTCATATCAAATCAAATCCACAAAGAATAGAGCAAAAGGGCCAAGGCTGCTTTTTCTGCTTTGGCTGAATGCAGAAGCTTAGAATTTTGGCAAATACGCATGGGGGGAAACAGGCCAAACATGATTGGACTTTCTAACCATTTATGAGTGGAACCCATCGTGCATTTAGCATTCATAAAACAAGTTGGGTTGTTGGGTGGCTCTCTCCCTGTTTGCAATGATTAAATCATATTTTGCTTAGATTATTTTATAAACCTATTTAAAAATTAAAATAATTAAAAATAAAGTTAAGAACATACCTTTTTTATTTTTATATAAAGAATATTGTGTTGAATCAAATTTTTGTATTTTTATATTAAGTTAAATAAATTTTTATAAATAATAATAAATTAATTATCATTAGTCAAAATATTACTTATCAATTTAGATTCATGTGGTATTGACATGATATTAATGTGAAGGGTAAAAATGTTATATGACTATATAATTATAGCACATTAGTATATCATGTTCAATATGTCACATTAACACCATATAATATAAAATAACAAATAACATTTTAATTAATAATAATTAATCAATCATTAATCATAAAGATTTATTTGGTTTAAAATAAAAGTATAATAATTTGGTTAAAGAGATTATTTGAATTTTTCTAAATAATTCATGAGTGTTTTTTTAAGTATTATGCATTGTTTTTTCATGATACCAAAATAATAAAAAAAAAGTCGGATAAACTCATTTTTAAAAAAAATAATAAAAAGGTTAAAATGGGCCTCCAGAGTCCAGGGAGGTTCAGATCCAAGGGGGCCCAATAAGTTTCATTGAGGCTTTCTTTAAGGCCCAAAGAGCTTCGGTAGGAAACCCGTTCCTAAAATCGGTTTCAGACTTTCAATCTCTGTGACTCCAAGGCTCTCTCTCTCTCTCCTTATTTTCGTGCCAAACAGAAAACTTTCTTCTCATTTTCGTTTCTTTTCTTCAATTTTCTGTTTGTATCTAAAACGTCGAAAAGGAAGGACAAATATTAAAAAAATATAAAACCCTAAAAAACAGTTGATCTTCGATAGCGATTGGAATTTGGAATAGGAAAGAGAGATGGATGATGAATTGCTAGAATTGCAGAGACAATTCGAGTTCGCACAGCAGGCGAAATCGAGCATCCGGTTGTCGGAACGAAACGTCGTCGAATTGGTCCAAAAGCTGCACGAGCTTCGAATCATTGATTTCGAACTCCTCCACACTGTTTCCGGCAAAGAATACATCACTCCGGTATTGCTCTCTCTATCTCTTCTGTTTGGTTACGGAGAAAATATGAAGGAAAATGATAATAAGAAAACGCATTTGGATTTTTGACGTACTGATGATTTTTTTTTTTTGGAATCGTAATATGAATATTAGCAGCAGTTTGGTTCTCATGAAAATGATGATAGCCAAATGCACTTCATTCGTTCTGGATTGTTATATAAGTTTTAACGGCTGTTTGGTTCCCACGAAACCGAAGGAAAACTCGTTGGCTGCGTGTTTAATATCATTTTATTGCTTTGCAATGTAATATTGGATTTGTTACATGTGAGTTTTAATTTGAATTTTATGGTTGCGATGATCTATGGTACTGTAGGAGCAATTGAGGCATGAAATTGCTGGGGAGGTGAAGAAATTAGGTCGTGTTTCTTTGATTGATCTTGCAGATACTACTGGGGTGGATTTATATCATGTTGAGAAGCAAGCTCAGCTTGTAGTTTCAGAGGATCCAGGGCTTATGTTAATCCAAGGAGAAATAATATCCCAATCTTATTGGGATTCTGTAGCTGAAGAAATCGATGAGAGGTTGCAGGAATGCAGTCAAATTGCTTTGGCTGAGCTAGCTGCACAGTTACATGTTGGCTCTGAGTTGGTGGCATCTGTCTTGGAGCCTCGCCTTGGGACTATGGTATCTCATTTTCCTAGTTTTTACTTTTTTGACTTTGGAAACTAGAGGAAGAACTGTTATGACGGTTTTATTTTTGTTCTGTTAGGTGAAAGGTAGGCTTGAAGGTGGGCAATTGTACACCCCAGCATACGTAGCTCGCATCTGTGCCATGGTTCGTGGTGCATCTAGAGGTATTACAGTTCCAACAAATTTGTCTGTTTTGTGGAGCGCTTTGCAGCAGCTTTTGCAAGAAATGGAAGGAGCCACAGGTGTAGCAGTCGAAGGTTCATTCTTCCAATCCCTTTTTAACAGGCTGGTGAAGGAAGGCGAGGTTCTTGGAACACTTCGTGCAGGAGTTCATTGGACTCCAACTGTATGTGACATGATCGTCTTACTGTTTGATGTTTGTCTGGATTCACATCATAGAATGAACAAATTCTGATGGCAATCAAATTCCTCATTGATAGTACTTTGTAGCCTAGTTGTGATTTTGTTTGTGAAGGATCAAAATCATTTGTGAAAACATTTTGTAATCTAGACTAAGTGGCACTTTGTAGCCTAATGTTACATCATAAAAGGCAGCTTCTTACTGTTTTCTCTAGGTATCAATTTGAATATAAGAATTGAATGATTTTATCTGCAAGATAATAATTATTTAATGAATTTTTTCAATGCTCAAGTTAAATATTTCTAGTCTTTCAATGGGTTCAATTCTTTTTTCTTTCTCCTGGTAAATTCTGAAAAAAAAAAAGAGAAATTGGGAGATAAGAGTGCAGAAATAGGGGAATAGAGGGAGGCCGTAAGTTTATCTTCTAATGAAATTCAAGTTAATTTATAACGTCCTCTTTTTCATTTTTTTAATATTTAGTGTGATCGTGAAACAGGTTTTTGCTATTGCTCAAAAGGAATGTGTCGATTCGTTCTTCTCGCAGGTTTGTAACCTTACTCTCTGAATTTATTTGTCATATTTTGATGTTCAGATGCCTATACAGAGGTATTGCGTGCATCTCATATGACGTATCTCTCAAAGCTGTCCATTCGTATAGTTTTGTGATGGTTTTATTCCAAATGTTTATTCTGTCCATCTTTCCATTAAGTCTGTTGTTTTCATGATCTATAGCTGTATACAATCTATAATGCTCTATCGTTTATATGGTCTTTCACTAATTTAATACCAACTTGAAGATTGTATATTACTTACTACCTTGAAGTCAAACTAATATTTAGACCTTTTAGTTTACTACCATTTTGGGTCTTTGGACCTGTAAGTAAACATATATCTACTAATCCCATGAAGCTGTTGTTTTCATGATCTATAGCTGTATACAATCTATAAGGTATATTGTTTATATGGTCTTGGACTAATTTTATACCAAGTTAACTTAAAGATTTTCATATTACTTCTTAACTTGAAGAATTTCATATACTACCTTGAAGTCAAACAAATTTTAGACCTTTTAGTTTACTACAATTTTGTGTCTCTGGACGCGTAAGTAAAAACAAATCTACTAATGTTACAGCACACGCATCTGTATTTGTTGAAAATTTCATTAATATTTCCAGATTATTAATTCTCAGTGCACAAAATCTTTAGTTATGGCATATTTGAAAATGTCACTGAATATTGTTACTAATTATGTTTTCTTTGCTTGTTAGATAAACATCTTTTAAGTATTGCTTGTGTTTATATTCATCATTGTTTCCCTTTTGCTTACAGGATTCCTTTATTAGCTATGATGCTCTGCAGAAACTTGGTATCTCCCAGCCCATCCAGTTCTTGCAGGTAATTTATTGCAGTAAACTATTAAGACAAGGAACAGTTTGTGCAGTAATTGTGTCGCATTTGATGATTTTATATGGTTTTTATTTAATGAAAATTTGGTTGTATGCTCCAATGTAGTCCAGATATCCTGAAGGCATACCTCTAGTTGCAGCATTTGTTCACCCTTCACTGACTGAGATGTTGGATGCTGCTATTGAAGATGCAATTGAACGTGGTAGCTGGTAAGGACTACAAATAAGTTTTCACTAATCATTACCCATTTATTTTTTCACTCTATGGTATTTAACTTAATCTCTTATTCTAAGATGGAAAATTTGGGGATACTAATTGTTCATGAAGTTTTGAGTTCTTGTAGCATAATCATAATGGACTAGGAAAACATAGCCATCAACTACTATTTGTCTCTGTAGTTCCTTGTCTTGAGACCTCCTCACATTTGTCAATTATTGTAGGCATTATTAGAAATTGAATAATCAGAATATAAAAATTGGAGTCATCTCCTAGTCCTGGTCTCTTCTAAGCAAGGTTCTATAAGGGGGGATGATGGTATAAGCTATACCTTTATTTTGGTAATGCCAAGATATATCTGTTTTTTCATTAATTTGTTTCACCAGCATTTCAGTAAATAGTGCGTATCAGTTTTGATTTGTTTGACTCTTTCTGTGAACCACTGACCACTCTGGCTTCGTGATCAGTCATTCTGCTTTTACAATAGAGAATTGGCCGATGATAATTACTTCATGTTGTTATTTTTTCTCTACTGTATTATGGTGGAAAGTTGGTGACCAAAATATGGTTGTTATTGCTGGTTGATTGAGTTCTTCATCCATTTAAGTGTTCTTCATATTCAGGAATATACTTCTTGCAGATGACATTTAGATTTACATAAAGAATGTTTATGAAGTTTTTCTGTGTTATCTTATTGCATTATGTGCGTCGACGTTGTTTTTCTTTTTGTTTTCTTTTTCCCTGGTCTAATGGGATTGAAAACTGCAGGCTTGATTCTCTTTCTGTATTGCCCGCATCGTTTGGATCCCAAGATGCATATAAGATTGTGTCTATTTGTCCTTCTGTTCAGTCAGCGCTCAAGGTAACTTGTTATCCCTTCTGTGTTTGATCACATACTTCATGTTTATTATATTTATTACGTGGAGATTTGTTTTATGTTTCTTGTCAGGCTAATAAGGCACTCATCATGGGGGATTCCTATATATTTAGCAGCAGCTATGTGAAGGTAGGACTTTCGAGATGAATTGTATTAGGTTGTTCAGATTAGTTGTTGATATTAGTCTTTAGAAACACTTATCACCCCTGCCCTAAATTATTAATATCAAAAGGAATTACTGTATCTGCATACCATGTAAGCCTACCTATATTTATTCTAACATGAAGTTTCTGAGTGGGGCTGGCATATTAGGTCAGATCAATGCAGTTTGCCAGCTATGATTTCCAATGGAAAACAAGGCAATGAGGAGTCAGAGATGTTAATTTTGGTCACTATTATAGTTTTAGTTATGATGTCTTGCATGGAAGCCAAATTTGAACAGCAGGCACCTGATTTAATGCAAATTTATGGAGAAAGAGGAAAACTAGTTTTATCAGTTGAATCCTCAGGATGGAAATCTTTCTGTGTTTTCAGGTTTAATATGATATGGCTGAAATAAATGTCTTTCCTTAAGGGTCCATGATCGCACACAACAGGATGTTGACATGTTCACTTCTTTACTCTTCAAGGCTTAACTTCTCAAATAACCTATCCTCTGCAATTTTGGGACTTTTATTTTCTATTTTTAAGTTTTATTTTTCCTCCTTTTTCAGACTAACTTTTCTTAGCCAGATTTGACGCTCAACAGCCAATGCCTAACCTTCTTTACTTCCCTGTCCATTTCTTTGCATTTTAACATTATTGGTTTGGATGCTTCAGTACTATTGAAGTATGTCTGCATTTATATTATGCCCTCTTTGATTTTGGTGCTCACAACTTTGTCTCTTTGTTGGTTAGGATGTCTATGATCGTTTGGAGAAAGAGATGGAAACCTTTAGCCACTCAAGGTCCTCCACTAACATGCTGGGTGATGATTCGCATCTGGTTAAGGAAGCTAAAGCCAGACAAGATTTAAGCCCTTTTGAAACTGGTAGTGAGAGTGGCAACAGCAAACGTGGTACTGAGAAAGGATCTAAGAAGAAAAAGGGCGAATCCTCTGGGACAAAAACAGTGTCAGCTGAAGGTGATTCAGAAAATGAGGATTACATCCCCACCAAATCTAAGAAAAACCAGAAGAAACGCAAGGATACATCTTCCTCTCAAGTTTCAGATTCAAGAAAAGGAGCTAAGAAAGATTCAATTAAACCACAAGAGGAAATTGTGCCTTCAGAAGAATGGTTAATGCAAAAGCTCATGGTCCTGGTTCCTGATTTTGAAGAACAAGGTCTACAACTTCTAACTTTAAGTTTTGTTTTTTGTACTCTATCAATTAGCTGCTTAGGTGTGGCTTTTCTATCTAACTTTTGATATATTTGGTCATTTGGTGGTCTATTTGTCAGGTGTTGATGATCCTCAAACAATTCTTAAACATCTGGCAGACTATTTAAGACCTATGCTTATAAATTATTGGAAGGACAGGAGAAAGGCATTGTTTACAGAAAATGTGGAGAAAATGAAACGTTTGCTTGATAATTTGCAAAGGAAACTTGATGAGGTTGGCATGGCTGCAGTTGCTGTTTTGTTTTTGGTTGTTTTTTTGACCTAGCATTCTGTAACCATGTCTCTTGAAAATGTTGTTAATTTTCATGTTTGGTACCTTCAGTTAACTAAACTGTGTCCTCTCTCTACAATTGTTGTCTTGTGGCAGTCTTTCTTAAATATGCAGCTTTACGAGAAGGCATTAGATTTGTTTGAAGATGACCAATCCACTTCTGTAAGTTCTTCCTACGGTAATTGATCTTCGGAGAGGTTGCTTTGTGATGAAATGGGTTATGAAAGGCTTTCTCTGTTTTATAGGTTACTTTGCACAGGCACTTACTTAGAACTGTTGCCACTTCGATCGCTGATATGCTTTTCCAAAACCTGGTAGAACTTATGTACTGGTCTTATTTTATTTTGCTTTCTATGGTTCTATTCTAATGATATGAAAGTATGTCTAATGGTATGTGATTCCTCTTTGTAGGATGTGCACAACAAATTAAAAAATGGAACTCAATTTGAAGATTCTCAAAGTTCAGAAGGCATTTCACTTAGCCCTGGTGAAAGGACAGCTATGGTATGAAATGATTTATTACCCATTTATTTTTTATGGCATGAAAAATGCTCGGTAGCCAGTAGTTTTGATATATTGCCTTTTGCTTGTTCAGGCGAAGAGCTTTCCAGGATCTCAGTCAAAAAGGGCTCTTGCAGTGGTTGAAGCTTTGGAAGGGAAGGTCTGTTCTTGTTTGTTAAAACATGAATTATGAGGATTTACCTGATTATAAATCACTATGACAAACAAGTTAAGAAAACCATCATGTTCTTGTTCCTCTTAACTTGTGATATCTCCGTGATGGTTAATGGATTGTAGATACTCTCCATGTATTGCTTATTACTATATTTTTTTAGATATACTTCCTTGAAAACTAACTTGAGACATTGTATGCATCAGCGGGTGGAGACATTCATGGCTGCACTGAGAGACCTGGCTGAGGAGAGGTTGTGTCCTTTCTATTAAACTCTCTGTGGCATCTTTGGGGGGCTTTGGGCAATTTTTTCCCCAGGAGTTAGCAATTATGTTGATTATGCATAAATTAACATTTTGTCTTCCATTTTTACAGTGGTTTACTCTTGAAAAAGCTTGACAAAAAATTGGAAAGAACTCTTTTGCATTCATACCGCAAGGTATGCCTGCTATTATCTTTTGCACAAATGTTGATATTGCTTACTCTACTTGATTATATTGATTTGTGAAAAAAAAAAGAAAACTTATATTGTGTCCGTATTGTTGCAAGACCTTTATGTTAAAACTTTGCAGCAATATTATCAGGCTGGGGTGGTATGTCAAGGCATGTCAGTACACAATTCTCTTTTGTTGCTATTAAAATTCAAGGTTGCACTTGGACGCAAATGGCTTTTTCTACTAGCTCATTGCATGATCAATCTTTCAATATGTTTGTGTTTGTCAAAATCTTCTCTTAATGGTTTCTGTCCTAGTATACTATGGCTGAGTTGGAGAGATGGCAGATCCTTCTTTTTCTAGATGTTGGATGTAGAACTTAATAGAAAGCATAAAGTGGCTCTACGACAGATCTTCTCATGTGCATGGTCCTTGTTTTGTTGTTTTCAGGAATTGACTTCTCAAGTATCTGCTGAAACTGACCCAGTTTCCCTTCTGCCAAAAGTTGTTTCTCTACTTTATATGCAGGTCAGTAAATATAATACCTAATCACCCACCTTTGAATGCATTGTTTTCATTTTTTGATCAGTTCAAATATGGATTCTATCGATAGGTTCACAGTAGAGCTCTTCAGGCCCCTGGAAGGGCAATCTCTGTTGCTGTAACACGATTGAAGGTATGAAGTTGTAAAGCTGTCCTTTGCATGTGTGTTCTTTTTTACCGTATTTTTCTTGCACTCTGTAAAAATGTTTATACAATATTTATGTCCATTATTGTCTTCAATATGCTTTTTTTTCCATCAGCTTGAACAGTCTAGGATATGTGCAGGACATTGGTAAAATCTAAAAACTTATCTTGTGTTACTGTTGATTCAGTATAACACAAGCTTGTGTGTTAAACACAAACGAGCCAGTGTTTTTTGTATATGATGATGGCAAAATAGAAGGTTGTTATACCTACAATAAAACTGGGTGTATCCAACAGGCAAATACAAAAGAAGGGTTCTCTCTTCGTCTAGCAGAAATGCACTCGTGACACACAAAATAACACATAGATAAACTTCTTGATGTCTAAACCATGTTTTGCAACTGTTTCTTATCTTGCATGCCAAACGCGTGGCTTGATTGTTTCAGGATAAACTAGATGATTCAGCGTACAAGATCTTGACAGATTTCCAAACTGCAACGGTGACACTTTTAGCACTTATGTCTGCTGCAACTGGTGATGTGAGTATAGTTATACAATTCTCTTGATCTTGATTTTAAGCAAAGTGTCATTGGTAATTTGGTAGAAATTTCTGAATGAGTTTTGCTAGTTCACTGGGTGACAGTACTGTTTTCATGTTAAAAAATATCTAGGTTTTGACAATGCATTTCAAGTTTACTTTTGAATTCTTTTCACCTACTTCCATCTTCCCAGCCCTCTTTGTTTTTGCATTTCCACACTGGTCATTACTCCATGTAATTCCCTTTTCGGTCTTGGCAGGAACAAGACTGTACGTCTGATAGAATTTTGAGTAAAAAGGAGCTTTTGGGGAGCCAAATGCCGGCACTAAAAGCTTTGGTTTTAGGCTCCTCACAATCTTGAGTTAGGATGGAATCAAATCTCAGAAGGCTAAAGATTGAAAGGTTTTTGCTTCTATAAAATCCCTAGCAGACAGCTGAAGACTAACATCTTTTCTTGAGGCCAGCCATTCCTTATTTATCGTTTCATCGACAGCAATCGGCTTGGCATTTATTTTCTTCACACTATCCCTTTTAAGCCATCTTACTTCTCAATGGGAGCTACTAAGGAAGAGTTGGAATAATGAAAAAGTTATGCTGCTTTGCTACTTTCTCTCTTTCATTGTATGCAATTTTCTTTGCTCAAAAAGCCTTTTCTCAAGGTATGCTACTGATAACTCATCTAGAATCTTTTATCTTGTATCTTCCTTACTTCATGTCATAAACTTATAATTGGCTTAGAAAATCCTAGGTTCCTATCATGGTTTGAACCTCAAATTCATGAGAACACACTACAGATGGCATGTACGGCGTATGAATGAAACACCATTAACCAAGATTACTCAGTTCAATGATTAATCAAACTTGTCATGCATAACAAAATATGAGAACTCAGTTAAAGGTAGGTATAGGAGATTTAAATTTAACCAAACTTTCTTATTAATTCATTGTAGTAACCTGTCAAACATTTTGTGACACCAAGCATTACAGAAGTACTAGTCTCTTCTTAACTCTCTACTCCTAGTACTGGATCTCGGGTTCTGCAAAACTGTCTTTGCACTCTTTCCTTACAAACCTGCCGAGGTGGGAATCCTTTTGCCAAAGTATCCTTGAAATTATCTTCCACACTGATGCATACTTTGAATGTCTGTATAAGATACATGGGACTGGGTGAGGTTAGACTGCAGATCAGACTCAAGCTCTAAACATGCAAACGGGATATGGCGGTCACACACATTTCTCAAGTTTTGCCCATAAATCAAATTTCAAAGTGTTCAGTCTGTTTAAAAAAATTATCTTTTATTGGATACATAAGTTCAATTATTAATCAAATTCTACAATATTTTTCATATAATTTTATTTTTTGTTAATTTTAAAAACTATAATATTATGTAAATTATAATTTTTTGTTAATCTTAATCGACATGACACATCATCAAGCTTGAAAATTTCTGAAACATCAGATCTAGGGTTCCATGTCAACCCAATGAATGAAGCAGGCCAAGTCTGATTTTTTTCAAACAGACTGGAATTTCAGATCAATGCTGAGAGCAGATTATCCTCGGCAAAATGCGGGCAATGATAAACACCAAATCAGGCAACTGATCCGAGCTGATGTAAATATTTATCAGCAGCATTTGTAAAAATGCTGGCCCAGGGGTCGAGATTCTCAATAGCTTTATGATCTCCCAAGTGCAGTGCTTATGTATTAACCCGCGACAAAAAGTAGGGGTATACTAAATGGATGGTAAATAAGAAGAACAAAGTATTGAGCTAAATCATAAAATTAAGAAAAGATTCGAGTCCCACCATTGGTTTTTTAGTCTATGGCTATTGAGAATCTTGGCCCCTAGGCTAACATTTTTCAGTCTACGACATACTTCTTAGCCATTATTATGTCAATGTAAATATAAATCATATGTATCTTTTAATTAAAGCTTTTTTTGTTTAAATAATGTATGAAGAAGTCTTGTCAGTCGTCAAATGTTTGTTTTTTATAATTTTTCGAAAATTAAAATAAAAATTTCAAAATGTCGGTGTTTAATGTTTTTTAAACCTTTTAATTTAAATGCTTAAATTAACAAGTTTGACATGTAGTGGCTGAGGCTATGGACCATTGGATATGTCAAGCTTTACAGAGATTGCTTTAGTTGTTTACTGATGCATAGAACCAAATTGGTGAAGCTGGCACTGAAAGAAACAATTGATGCAACCAGGTCTGTGAGCCATCTGTCTAGGCCATGTCTTAATATTCAGGGCCCGCATCAGCACAGCCTGTTAAATGTGCGGCCCATTAACAAATTAATCGATATAGAGATGTCAACTGGTAAGATATCTATTAATTTCAAAATACCCGAACCCTAACTCTATTAAAAATTAAACATCTTAATCTTATTAACTATCTGAATAATTTTAAAAATTACTATCCTATCCTTAAGCCTAATACATTCGCATTACCCTATAATTACTCTAACTTGTTTAAATATCTGATTAGATAAAAAAATTATTAAAATCTTTTTCATGTGTACCTAATTACTCAATTAACTATTCTAATATCATAACTTTTCTTTAGATTTATATGTTATAAGTTTATATAAACAAAAGTATATATATTGTAATTAATAATTTTAAGAGTTATAATTTTTGTAATGTTAATACAAAATAGAAAGTAAATATATTTATATGTGAAGTACATATATATATACACACACACACACACACACACAAGCATATATAAAAAATATTTTAATATATATAATAGTAATTATAGTCCTTATAAATGAATCTAATATATATATATAAAGTATATATATTAAAAGACATTACAAGTTAATTAATAATTATAATTTCATTAATTAATTTAATTAACTATAGAGGTTTGTCTTTAATTACATAAAATTAAAAAAATAACTAAGTTTTAGAACTATTCTAATCTCACAACTTTTCTTTAGGTTTATATAAGTTTATATAAATAAAGTTTTATATATTATAATTAATAATTTTATAAGTTATAATTTTGTAATGTTAATACAAAATATAAAGTAAATATGTTTATATATAAAGTATATATATACTACAAAAATTTAGTGTATATATAATAGTAATTATATTTCTTATAAATTAACACAAAATATAAACTATATATATTAAAAGACATTACAAGTTAAATAATAATAATGGTTTCATGAATTAATTTAATTAATTATATGGATTTGTTCTTAATATCATGAAATTAAAAAAAAACACTTAAATTCCAAAACTATTCTAATCTCAAAAGCTTTTTTTAAGTATATATATTATAAGATTATATAAATAATGCTATATATATATATATATGATAATTAATAATTTTATAAGTCATAATTTTTGTAATGCTAATACAAAACAGAAAGTAAATATATTTATATTAAAAGTATATATATATATATAATAGTAATTATATTCCTTTATAATATGATACAATATTTATATTATTTAAACATAATTAACAATCTAATAATTTTTTAATTTAAATGTATTAATGTCATCATATTAATAATTAGAGTAATCATACTTTTCATATATTTGTTAGTTTTTAACCAAAAAAATTGCTTGTAAAGTTGGTAAAAATTATAAATTTTTAATTTAATTATTAAAATAATAATAAAATATTTATAAATAGTTATCGAGTTTGGGCAATGGATACCAACAGAGTAGTACTTGAACCCGATACGAGTAGTGAAATTACTACCCAAACTCCATCTCAAACTCGATTATAAGATACCCTAACCCTTCATAATCGAGTCGGGTATCTGCGAGTACCCTATAACCAGGTACCCATTGCTATCTCCAAATCGATCCCCATTCAACACCTTTATAAATAAACTTCCAACAATCAAAAATCTAATTTTTTTTTAGTAAAATACTTAGACCCTTTTAAGTTTTAATTAAAATTTCACCCGAGTTTATTAATTTTGAATAAACACTTCGCATAAAACAAAAATCTTTCACTAGATACATATGTTCAGATTTAATCAATCTTTAGTGTTTTCATTACTTTGATAACGTGACAATATTAAAAAAGTAACTTTACTTTTTATTAATTTTAAATATTACTATTATATAAATTACATATTATTTTGCAAAAAAAAAATATTCTTTTTGGGATGGGAGCATCAAGGGAAAGAACACCAATCTAATACTCCCAAAGAAGGGGAACCCCAGATCAGTGCTCCCAAGGGTGCTCCCTTGAGCACTTGCTGTGAGTAAGAAACAAGCTTACATGACAAGAAGTTTTGTTCCTCTTAAAATGAATCAAGTGAAGTCATACATTATTATTACTAATGGAAGGAATATACAATTGAACCTTAAGATCAAGTACAACAAACAAGATCCATTCTTAAAGACAATATCCTCAATAAGCATAGGACCCAGTAGTATAAATACCTATTCTATCAAGGGTTGGGACAATACAATTGTTGAACTTATATATATTATGATTAAGCACGCTAATAAGAAATTCGAGAAGTACAAGAGGAGAAGTCTTCAAAAAAAAAAAGGAATTTAGTTGGAATTGGTTGATCATATCCAAATTGGCGCTCTACTATATGAAGAGAGTACGTTTCAATAGACAATGAATCTTTATCAGTGCCTGAACTAGTTATCTCAATCATGGAAGGCAATTGAGAAAAATGAATGCACACCAAGAAGCTTAATCCTCGTAAGCTCAGTTTTCAAATCCCAAATATATGGAATAGCTATTTGTACAGAGAAGTGAAACTAACTTAAAACAAGTGACAAGGTCATGAGTCACTTTCATATTTGACATATTCTAGAGAGCTTGGCTTAGTGGTTTAGAAGACTTTCTCTTAACCTTCCTTTGAAGTATATATGTTTTACCTTTTTTTCTTTCTTTTCTCCTTAAGAATACACTTGGCGTATGATCAAATGTCACTATTTCATTACCCAAAACTTACACCCAAGTATATGACCATTATTTTTATATCGTATAAATTGTCTTGAGACTCCTTTAAACATTCTCTCGATTAACCATTGGTTACTCCCTTTAATGAATTTATCTAACCTCACATAGCAATTTGATTTCTTGAAAGTTATTGAAAGTTAAAGAATGTTGTTGTCAGTGCGGCCATATATATATATATATATATATATATATATAATACAAGTATAATTAGCTAATAATTTGTCGAAAACATTTTAATTTTAATAGGAGTTCTACTCTAATCCTAACACAACCACTTGGAGTTTGAGCAGTAACTAGTGCAAGTTAAAGATTTTAATTTTAATAAGAGTTCTGCTCCAATCCAGGAAAAACAGATTAGCTATCTGATGAGTATTTTTAATATTTCAATACAAATGAAAATTAAATTTCAGAAGCTGCAATACATCCCATCCTAGAAAAAAGGATGAATTCATATTAAGGCTTTCTTCTCTTCGGGAAATAAAACTTGCAGGTTCCCTGGTAACCCCAAAATCAGGAGATGAACCACAAGAAAGAGGTATTTTCAGAGGCTTGTTCTATACTAAAGAATGAGGTTGAAGTTGGAGGAGAAACTCCAATCCAAAGGCGCGCAAATCCTACTCTTGCTCAAATAAAACAGCACAATGAAAAAGTGACTGCGAGGGGTTTTGACAACATGATATCAGCGCGATCAAGTTCTTGAAGGACTTAAAACCATTTGGTTTTTTCAGTTGTTCTTCAGTAATTTGCTACGCTAATCAATGTTGATTGAGTCATGGCTTCATCCAGTTTACATTCAATCCCACTCGTTTACAACAAGAAAAATACACAACTATAAACATCATTCAACAAGTTCAAAACAAAATCATAAAGACAATCCCATCCAAACGAAGGCAAAAACAAAAGTGGGTTAGACGTGCATAGCTTTGATGGAACCTTTTCTCATAGCTCAATAAATCGAACCTGTTCCCTTGTTCTAGAAATCAAACCTTTTCGCATAAGCCAATTTCTAATGTGTACAAAATCATAAAAGAAAAAAATGCAAGCATAACCATGGTAAACACAACCATTGCTAAAGTAAGCACTTTGAAAATTAGCATGTCATCTTTTCTAGTCTATTTGGTGTTCTGCAGTTGGATTACTAGAGCTGTTGATTGGAAAGCGCTTGCAATCAAATCCATGAGTAATGCGAGTTCTATAATCTGTAAATGAATAAAAAAGAAAGATTATAATAAATTTCGAAAAATATTTACTGAGAACACTCTCTAGAAAATGATAGCATCAGAATGCAAAGTTCGAATTGCCAGTTCTATTAAAGATAAAATAAACATATTACTCTGTTTTAAAACTCACAATTAACTTTTTCATTAGCTACTAATTTTTTTGACTCTATTTTAAAAAAGAAAACTTACCCCAGCTCTTGGTTTTGCTTGGCCTTGATTCTCAGCAACATTGGATTTAAATTGAACAATTCCTTGTGCCTCAAGAAGTTGATCAACATTGCCTTTTGCAATATTGATTAAAGCAAGACTTTCAAGATCTAAATATTTGTTCTCTTTGTAACTCTCTTCAATCCCACTGCATTTTGGCACCATATTGTAATGAGTTCTTTTTTTAAGTGGTTCCATGCATAAGACGTTTTTGATAATAGACCTCTTCATAATTTTAACTATTTTTAGCCAAGAGAATTAAAATTTGAACAAAATTACTTTTTATGAAACCGACTCATTTATTTAGCTCCCCGTCTCAACCCGAAACCTATTAACAGGTCAAGCATGTGTAAGTCTGTGCCTCAAACCGACTCATATTCTTTGAGCTTTTCTCATCGAACTATTCATCTCTGAAGTATTTTTTACTAAGAAGAAAAATGTTTAAGCATTTTGAATATTTTGGATTAGTTTTTGATACACGAAGAAAACCTTTCCGCGTTTTGAGCATTTTTAAGCATCTTAAAGTGAATTTTTATATATGAAAAAAAAAACCTTGTCAAGTAGGTATATTTGTTAATTATGTTGCTAAATGGAATATGATGTATCGTTTGAAGTTATTGATCTTGTTAAATAGAATGCAGTAGTTTTGGTAGTTTTTGAGCATTACGTGGCTAATTTTTAGACATTACATGACTGACTTTGAACATTACGTAACTAATTTTTAGATCATTACATAATTAGTTTTTAAGTATTAGGTGACTAGTTGATATGACATTATGTGACTAATTGATAGGCATTGTATGACTTGTTAGTAAAACATTGCGTGACTAGTTAACAAAGCATTGTATAACTTAAACATTACTTAAAAATCAATAACGTAATGCTTAAAAACTAACTATGCAATGCCTAAAACCAATCACGTAATGCTTAAAAACCAATCATTGAGTGATTAAATCATGTAATACCTATCAACCAATTTTGCAAAACTTAAAAATCAATCTAATCAATTTCAACTCCTCATGAGCATGGAATTCTTGCATCACATGTACAGATCACTTGATTGATGAGGAAGAGCTTAATGACCTGCTTCGACAGCATGGTCTGAACTAATTTTGCATATGTTTATGCATCACATGTACATATCAGTTGATTTCAAGTTTTGAATAAGATCAATTTGTCCATCTTAAGAGAGAACAAAGCAATAACAGATCATCCTCAAAATTCCTAGCATTTCGCATTTTTCCCATTCATTTCCATTATTTTAGGAAGCAACGTTGTTGAACTGCACATAAAATTACTGAATATACTTTCATGCTAGAAACATGGAAGTGCTTGAAAGAACTGAACACAAATGGAGTAAACCCTGTAATGGTTTAAACCAATAACACTAATGACACTTTAAACAGAAGGGGGTTGAACCATCGAAGGCATTGGGATAGGAAGACTCCAAAACAAGTCCTCGAATCCCAGGGGCTTGAATGACTGACTAGAGTAGCATAGGTGGTAATTATGGTACTAACAGTATCGCCCATTAGATTTTTCATTGCTATAGAAAAGAAAACTGAAAAGCGACCTCATTGATAAAGATTAATAGATGCTGAAATTGCCAAATCCGAAAAACACTAATGCTGCAAACTGATGTCCTAATGAATGAGTTACATGCTTAAGCTTTACATTTTAAATGACAAAAAAACTTGTTAATGTTGAGGTAAAGCTGGTCTCTTTTCCAACGCCTCGTATTGGATAACAAAATTATCCTGCAGTCAAGATATACAGTCAGCATTCAGCAACTAGAGTCTCAGTAAGAAGCAACATGAACTTTCAAAAGAAAAAAGAAAGTAAGAAGCAACATAAGTAATGCCAAAGGAATAGACTATGTCTGACCTTACGGATCGTTTCGAATGAGCTTGGATCAAAACAGTGATAAGAAGATCTCTCATACGTGTTTGTCTTGACTAGTGGCTCCAAATTAGGGACTCTTAAGAACCACAAACGATGCTCCTTGTGGTAAAACCAGCCTCTGTTATAACTGCCAACAAGAAGTGTTAAATGAAGGTTGGCAAAAAGAATGTGCATAAATATCACACAACGCAATTCATTCAGTAGAGAGCATACAGTTCATTTGCAGCATATAATTGAGCTTCATCTTTTGGCATGCTGCATTAGAAACAGAGAAAAATAAATGGCTAAGAATAAGATCTTGGAATATACAATACAAAAGCAACCAACATATAGAAGTATAAACACACCTGTAAAAGATATAGAATAATGTGTCCACTGTGAACTTAGAAAAATAACCTTGCTGCATACACCAAAAAGAAATCAGAACTATAGAAGAAAATTCAGACACTTGCATTAAGCAGGTTCTCAAAGGGCGAAAAGAGGAGAACAGCTCACATGTAAAGCTGGTGGTTGCTTAGCATAATAACATTGTGGCACAGTGAACTCTGGGTCACCCTTAGCTGGTTCATCAGACCATGGAGAACCAAAATTCTTGTGAAGATTTTCCGAGGAATTCAAATTTAACCCAAGTGTTGTCAGATCAATTCCAAGAGCAAGGGAAGTCAAATCAGGATCACTCATCCTAATTACACTTAGCAAACCAAGTAAACCAAAAGGATCTGGATTAGACTGTGCAGCCTGCATTGATTTCATGCCCGGTTCCCTAAATGACTGATTGACAGCTGATATCTGTTGCAGTCGAAACTGGGACTGGTTTGGGTGTTGCTGATACTGTTGGATGATCGGGTCATAACCCATACCAGAAACCGTATTTTGGGAGTTTAGAGGTCTTAGGCCTATTCCAGGTGGTCCGCTTGTCTGAAACAAAGATGAGAGGATTGGTTAGGACCAATTCTATTTATCATCTACAAATAAGATAAAAACATCAATGCACATATGAACAATGTTTATCATAAGAAATTCAAATCAATTGCTTCAACTTTCAATGGATCCTTTCTTTCCCATGCTGTAATAAGATTAAACGAAAGGGATGAATTTCACTTTCTTCCAGTCTGACCAACACTGAATCTCCAATCAGTCCACCTACCGAAACACTCTTCACATATGAATTATGATGTTTTAAATCAATTATGAATCTGTGCTCCCATGTACCATTTGAGAAAGATGCAGACCAAATAAAAAAGACATTTTTCCCTGTACCCCTAATAACCACTTAGTTACATTTGCAAGAAACCATTTACAGCACCAGACTACCACACCTGCGAGTGGTAGCTCGAATGTGAAGATGGGAAAATATCTGAGCCATGTAAATGGAGAAGATCTTGGTTGTTTACAGGTGAAAAGGAGACACCACTACTACTGGCTGACGGAGCATGTTGCTGTTGCTGCTGTGGGCGATGAGATGAATAGGATCCACCCAAGTTAAACCCTGCAGATCTCCCCATCTGTGCAAATTATACACAAGTATTAGCAAAAACTCATAATTGATACAGCACTATAATATTAAATTTTACTCTATTTTTTTAAGAAAATGAAGAAGAAAAGGAAATAAATAACTCATAATATGTACAGCGCAGAATCATTCAAAGAAATAAGAATATAAAAATAAACCAGAATTTTTCAAATTTGTAAAAGTAGAGACTCACAGAGAAGTGCTGAGATTGCATCATTGACATGGTGTTGTCATGAAGTTGTTCTTTCTGGTGCAAATCCATTGCATAATCAGCATTACCACCTGTACAATGTATAATAATATGGTCAAGAACACAATGGTTAAAAAAACAATAATGGCATCATGCAAATGAAAAGTAAGCTATTAAATGCAATGATAAAACTACTAAAAAAATTTAGTAGAGACAGCTAATATGCTAGAACGACTTTAAGTACTGATATAACTTGAAGATAGATTCTAAAGTACACAAAAAGTAATAAATAAATACAGCATTAATTTCTGTGAACCAGTAAGTAAAAAACATTAAATCAAAACCAGGTCAAAGAATATCCATGCACCTTTAAATCCAGGTAAAGCAGGGAAATCTTCATTTTGAATACTGAACTCTTGGTTTTGTTGAACAATGGGACTAAGACCTTGTTTTCGTAATGAACCTGAAATTTATGAACTTAAATTATTAGAACTTAAGCAACAGGAAAAAGGACAAATAAAAAATGAATGAAAGCCTCTTTCTTCAATTACCCAATTGACCTTGAGGCCCTCCAGCGGAACTAGGACGACTTGTCAACTGGGGGAAATCATTATTTATGTCAAAAGGGGAATTGTCATTTGTGTTCACATCATTCAACATTCCCATAGAGCTAAGATTGTTCACAGCTTGAACATGGCTTTGGGAAAGTGGACCCCCAGCAGCAGGATAAGAACTGCCTAGCATCGAAATTACCTGAGGAGATCCTGAATCCAGAGAGTGTCATTCATGTTAACTTAGCTAAACCAGTAAATCCACAAGATATAAATGCAATCATATAAATGCAATAATCCAAACAATAAAAAAATGAAACATGTAGTCACGATCAGCTAACAATAAGAATCACATCAACTTCTAATACTGAGAAGTTTAAAGAGAGCAGCTACGAAGAATAATGCAAGAAAGGAAGCCAGAATACTCCTCAACTATAAAGAAATTGAGAAAGACAGAGAGGGGGTAAATTAACCAAAAATATGCACATCATACTGATTTGTGCTAAAAAAAAATTACTATCATAAATAAAAATAGAATGCAAGGGCATTTATAGCCAGCAGCAAAAGTAACAAAACTTGTTTTGCTCAAGCCAACAACAAAATATAGGGGTAATAGTTCATGAAGCATACCTTGCGGAAGCACACCACTCATCAATCGATTCTGTCCCTGCACACTTAAACTTCCAGATCCACTATTGGCAGCTAAATTCAAACGAGATGCAAGACCAGGTACAGATAATCCTCCTCCAGAGCTTATGCTCCTCCCAATGTTGCCTCCACCAACCATGTTTCCCATAGAACTTGTTATCCTAGGACCTGCATTTCCCAAAATTGGGGATACTCCCAATCCTGGAACAGCATTCCGGTTACCAATTGCAGCAGAGGTTGGGAGAATCCCAGGAATAGAACCACCAACTCCATTTGTGTTACTACTAAATCCAGGGTTTCCTACAACACTAATACCTCCTCTATTTGTTACTCCTGAATGTCCATGGGAGCTGCCATGAGATAACTGCAAAAGTGGCATCCATAAGAAAATGAAGTACATAGTAAAAGAATGTAAGATTTTTATTTTTCTCCTATTATTTTCATTTTTATGAGTGTTTACCTATTGCCCATGCATGAGGAGGAAAGGAAACATGCAGCGTAAAAAGGTCCCAATCACAATATGGAAGGACTATTACACGTACCTGAGAAAGAGCAACAGGTAGATTATTTGATGTAAATCGTCCACCAGAAAGGCTCCCAGCAGGCTGTTGAACCCCACCAGACGGAACATTATTTAACGTTGAGTTTCTTGATGTAAGCGTACCAGGTATGTTGGGAACATTAAAGCTACCATGAATATTATGCAGGCCCTGAATAGTTCCTGCAAAAACAAAATGCAATTGCATGAGTTTAGAAGACCATAGATGAGAGGAAATCCAGTAAAATCTACCCACCAGTGTGATGGAAAACAGGGGAGGCTGCACCAGACTGACCAGAGAAAGATGTAGCAAAAGATCGCCCGCTACTGTCTGGAAGATTTGATGCTGATCCGTTGATAGAAGACTGCAGTCAGATGCACATTATAGTTTCCAGTTAAAAATAAGACATGTAATTAAAAATACGAACAAAAACTTTCCAGGAAAAAGAAATCCAATTTAATTGTAAATATCAATTAAAAGATACAAGACCAAAAAAAGAAGAAGATTTCTAGACATTCAACCATCTATGATCTAGAAATGCCACCAATTTACTTTTCAAGGAACACATTCATACTCTAATGTACTAAAAATCAACATGCCATAACATATTGATATCAACAACAAGCACATTCACATATACATAAACATATAGAAGCAACAGAACCCAATATGTTGCATCTAAAAACCACAAAAAAGGGCATATCTAGTTATCTACCGCTCAAAGAACAAAGTGCACCTAGAGAAGCAACATACTTCATTAAGATAAAGGAAAAATAACTGGTCCAAGAAACTACATTAATTTTGTAAAAAATTGCAATTCTGAATAAATTGTTCAGTTAAAAGTGACAATACATTAAGTAACCCCGACATTGCACAGGTGTCAATAGGTCATGCAAAAAATCATTCCTCGTTAAGAAGCAGCCCTTGATGTCTTGAGTATAAATACACTGAATCCTGATTTGAGAAGCTGTTACAATGAGTATCAGCTTATAGCCTGAAAAGGACAACATGATTGTCAGAAGCTAACCCCAAACTGCTATAAAGGAGGGGAGGAGTTCAGGGCAGTCAATGCTGAACCAAACCCAATGTCACTAGCAATACAATCCCAAATACTTAAGATACATATAACAACAATAAACTAAACTTTTTCTTCCTATTTAGGCTATGTAATTGACACTTGAGAAAAAATGCCCAGTTAAGATTTTCAGAATCACATTTCTTTTTATACCACTCATTTTTTTCCTCAAATTAAATGCAAACCACAGAGAAAAATCGAGAGACATATTACAACGTAACATATCTTAAAATTAATGGACTTTTATTTGTTCCTTCTTTTAAAATATATAGGCAGATAGCATTCCCAATAAATCAAACTCTATAGCATATATTTGAAATCCTTCCGCCTTGAAACCTTTATTCAGTGTTGAAATTAAGAAAATTTTTCATGATAAGAAAAGACAGCAATCTTCAAACAAATATAACAAATAACATCAATAAAACTAAACCATTTGGAGTGAAAACATATGAGAAAACCAAAAAGAAAAGAGAGAATAAGTGCAATTCAGTGAAGGTCGTCCCCACAAACTAATCATTCGGTTTTTGATAAATGAGAAGAAAATGGACTTTTATTAGATTCCTCATTTCCAATAACTAAATCCTCAAATATTTTGAAAAGCATTAAATAAAAAACCCTTAGACTACTATGCAGGTCAGTTCAGTTGAGCTAATCGAAAGGACGGTATCCACATTTTTCCCACAGTTTCTCAGTAGCCAAACAGCGGCTTAAAACACAGACTCCACTATCCGTTAAATTCCTTTTAAAAAATATTCAAAGAAAAATTAAACAAATCAGAATTCACAAACAGAATACTAATCTAAAATCTACACTAAGAAAATGAAAAAAACAATAGATCGTAAAAAAAAAAATTTTAAAAGAGATGAACTCAGTGCGATTGAAGATCGAACTCAAACGAGTTAAGATCGACTCGGAACAGAGAGTGAGAGTTACCTCAAAGGTAGATCAACGAGCGAGAGTGATATTTAATTTTCCTTCTATTTTTCCTGTGAGCTGAGTCAAAGAGCGAGTTCTTGCGTTTTCCTTTGGGTCCAATTTCTCTTCTTCTTCTTTTTTTTTTTTTTGCCCTAAATCGAATGAGCAAAAGGAAGAGAACAAAATAAAGAGTCGCGCAGGGAAATTGGAAAACATGGATGCTTTTTGATGATAAGTATAATGGAAGATGGGCAATGTTCGCGTGCGGTGATATTACTTTCGTTTAGTGTGGTCATCGACTTATTGACCTTGATGTGACGAGGTTTTTTCGATCTTGAAGGGTTTATGTAAGACGTGATTTAGGAGATTTTGACTGGTGGGGAAATTTTTATTGAGAAGGGATAAGTTACAAATATGCTTTATGTTTCCCAAATATTTGAAATTTTTCATGAAATAATTTATGAGGAAAATACTTGTTTGAGAGTAAAGGGTAAGTCGAGATTTTTATCTATTATTATTAAAATTAAATCATTATGATATCTGATTATTGTATTGTTAAACGTCATAATATTACACCAATTTTCTGTATTTATTATGAAAATTTTGAGTTTTTTTAATTTAACTTTTAAGACCATGTAAGAGAAATATTAAGTTTTTTTTGTTTTATAATATCTTACTATAATATTATTAAAGTTCATAATGATGTATTATTTCTATCTTAATTTATGATAATTGAAATGTATTCGATATGTACTTAAACTTTTCAACAAAATATTTCACAACGTGAAATGTATAAGATTTATCAAATCTCGAGTTCAATTATTTCAATATTTCTCAAATATATTTCAAATATATTATATGATTTTAAGAATGTATATTTTAAGTTTAATCCCATAATTTATTAAAAAATGGAGGTGGGCTCAATACAATAATCTAATCCAACCATAAGTTTGAACTTTTATTATTAAAATAATATACTAACCATAACTAAAAACAAAAAACTGAGTCAGAAAATAACACATGGGCCAGGCTAAGCTAAGCCTGAGATTAAACATCAAAGCCATAGCCTAACCAGATGTCAACTGGTTTGTAGCCCCGGCCCAATCTATGCTCTACATAAGGCCCTAGAATACATCTTCTCCGGCTGATTGCTCCACCTGGATGTTCACTCTAAAATCATTGACTAAACTCTGGGACATTATGTTATTCGTCTCCTGCCTCTGCTTTTCCCCTGCCTGTGGCTTTGCCATTAGGCATGTTGGCTCGTCTAGCTTGCCCTGAAATTAAACCCCAAAAGAAAAAACAGGGTGGCATTGTTTCTTAAACAAAGCTAACATTCATTGTATTTTCAAACTAGGTTTTCTTTTTGTTAATTTCCTTGGAACTGTACTTTCAAGGAATTCCACTTTAGTAAAAAAGTGGTAGTTGCCTGTTGGGATAAGTTGCTTATTACTAACCTGCATTTGTGGTAGCAATGGCTGCTGCTGACTTTCTCTTCTGATAATTTCCATAGAAAAAACTTGGAGGAGATGATTTCCCGTCATAGTTTCCATAGAAAAAACACGCCCGGACAAGAACCTTAGAAAATTTGTCAGCTTCAATGGAGTAACAGCTTTTCTTCGTATCAGTGAAAACCCTTAAAGTGGTCATGGGTCTATACAATGGTGTGATAGATTGCACCTTTTACGGACTCACCATGTTGAATGTAGTTTTCATCTCCGACCGAACGAATGGAGTAGCCATCATCGTAAACATCAGATGCTCCACAGTCGATTCTCACAGAAATTCACCAAAGCAAAAATGCTTTAGCATTAACTCGTAAAACAATTCTACAAAATTAAACACCATACAAGCAAAGTGAAACTTTAGTACAAGAAAATATCTGAGGCTTATATATATATATATGCATATAAGCTTACCATCAGCGGTAAGAGTGGAAAATGCAGAAGCTGCTATGAGGATAAGAAATGAGAGATAGGTAGCCATGGCTGTTTGAGGGGGAGGATGGACAGTTGACATGCATAAGACTTGATGCCCTTAATTTAAACAGAAAAGTAGTGAACTATTCACTATTTAGTCTTAGTCGACTATATATGGCGTAGTCATGGGGTTATTATTCCAGCAAAAAATACCAGAAGGTAACTACTCGTGCCTGGTTTCTAGGATTTCGTGGATTATCTTCAATCCTCGATGACAAGCCATCATTGTTGTCTGAAATTGAAATTTGTCACAGATATATGGCCAAACTGGTTAATGTATATGAATCAATAAAGTTTTTTGTTTAATTGGTCGAGCGTAATAACTAATAAGATTAGTAGCTAGATTTATGCATTTGAGTCTATTTGAAATCAATATTTAATTTTCTATTTCTAAGTACACATCATCACTCACAATTAAATTATTTAATTCTTATTAATCAATTACAAAATTATTATCTTGTTATAAATAAATTGATAAATTTATATCTGTTTGACACAAATTCTACCTCCTTTTGTATCATATTACACGGATTGAGTTTGGAAAGCTCTAGTCTATCAATGCCTCAATTGTTCATGTTTTCCCTAATACTATGTTACACGGATTGACTTTGGAAGACTTTAGTCAATTAGTGCCTCAATTGTTCAGTTTTCCCTAAAGTGTAGGGTGTTAGATATTTTCTTTCACCGGTAAGAGGTACAATTTGGCAAAAGTTGCAATTTGAATTGAACATTCACATTGCTTGTTGGCTGGGACTGAACTAACCAACTTTTATTTAGGATTAAAGATGAAGAAGAATAAAAGTTAAAAATTTTTAAAATCAATATGTTGAATTTAATAAAAAAATTAAAAGATTCATAATAAATAATAATTTTATATAACATATAAATAAAAAAAATAAAAAAAAAACTTATAATAATCCCTTAATTAGAAAAGTTGGAAAGTTGTGCTTGATGGCGTGCTGACTTAACGGTAAGAGAATCATTTGAACGATTTGTATTTTTTTTTAAAAGAATTTGTTAATTATTTTCAAGTTACTCATATTTTAATCAAATTTAAAAAAAAATTAATACAATCAATATCTAATATTCTTATTTTATTTTTATTTAAATTTAAAATACTAAATATAAAATTATAATGTAAAAACTATAAATAATTAAATATGATATATATTATTAATATTTTTTTCCTATAATCAAGATTTTGTTTCACGCCCAACTAATCATTTTAGTAATAATAATAAAGATTAAGTACAGCAAGGAGGGGATCGAAACCTTATCTCTAGAATTACATGTGTGATAAGGGATAGAATTCCTAATACAAGAATTACCATCTTTGCTTTAATTTTTGGTGCAAAAGATAAGTAATGTGCCTGAGTACAAGGATCTAAGAAAAGTTTAGAAAAAATAACAATACAAGGAAAAAGGAAAACAGCGCAACATTATAACTTATAGTTAAGAATTACATATATAATAAGTTTTTAATTTTTAAAGATTAAAATCATGAAAAAAAATTTGCATAATAGATAAAAATATATAGCAAGTAGAAGATAGAACTCACGTAACACAAACAGAAGAAGAATATGGTTGATGGTTTGTAAAAATTTGAAGAAAAAAATCTATAGAAACTTAGAACCTATGAGTAAATAGAATAGAAATAAAAAAAGTAAACAAATAATAATAGGAAGAAGAATATAAAAGAAAACTTTACCTTCTCTTAATTTCACACAAGGATGGTGAGTAGCCTCTGTCTTTCATTGTTCAAAAATCTCTCTTGAAGAATGAAGTGCATTTCGATGGTGAGTTATAGAAAAGTAAAAATAAAAAAAAAAGTGTGGAGAAATTTAAATTAGGATAAAGTTGAGTAGGGATTACAAGGTCATTTTATTAATTTTTTATTTATATTAATTATTAAATAAAAAAATTATTGCTAAATATCCAAATAAGTTACGAACTATATCAAGAAAGTCAATTTAGTTCTTATTCTTTTATTACATTCAAATAAGCCCTTTAATTTTTATTTTAAGCTAAATAAACATCTTAATTTTTATTTTGAATTAAATAAACCCTTTTACTATCTATTGACTAACTTTTTTCAGTTAACAGTACAATCAATAATTTTTTATGTCACATCATCTATCATATGGCTTGTTGACTTGTTATCTTCAACGTTACGTGACAAATAACGTAACATAAAAAATTATTGATTTGAAATTAGGGTTTTTCTTTCCAAATGTCTAAAAATTATTGGTTATGGATTTGAAATAAAAAATTAAAAAATTAATTATTTCAAATTGATTATATCATTTTTTTAATAGATTACCATCCATCCTTATTAACAAAAACACCTAATCTAACTTTTCAATTTGATTGAGACTATTATTACTCAATTAAAAGTTTATGTAAAGAAATTCGAAAATGCCTAAAAATGATGTTAAGAAAAAGAAGAGTAAAAGTAAGACACACAACATTTATAATACTAAAATTAGCAAATATACACAATCTTGATCTACAATAAAAGAAAGTCAAATACTTCTCTTCTCTTCCCAAGAATCTGTAAGGAAAATATGATACTCTTCTTTTTTTTAAAATTTGTAAGAGAAATTTGATTGTGTTGAATTTTATTTGTCAATAATAATAGATTTTCTCTCCACATCTTTCACAGATTTTGAAATTCAAGATTATCTCTAAAACAATTTTTAGAAAAGGAATAGAAATTGTAAACAAGGAAACGACATTCTGACAATAAACTACAATGGATTTAGGGAATGTTAAAAAAAGTAAAGGTTTTTTTAAGAAAAATGAAAAGATGGTAATCATTTAAGAAACAACAAACAATTAGATTTTTCTTTTAATTTTTTGTTTCAAATCCCTAATCAATAATTTTTAGGCATTAGAATAGATAAAGAAAAAAACTCAATTACTAGTCAGTGATTTTTTATGTCACGTTAGTTATCATGTGACATTGACGTTATCAACATGAAAGATAATATGGCATCAAAAATTGTTGATTGTATCGTTAAGCAATAGAAGTTAGTCAACCGTGTGTAAGAAATTTATTTGATCCAAATAAAACTTTAAGTATTTATTTGAATCTAATAAAAAGATAAGGGTTAAATTGATTTTCTTGATATGATTCAAGAGTTTATTTGTATATTTAATTAAAAATTATTTTAAAGATATCATTATAAAATATATATAATAAATAATTTTAAAATTTTTGAAGAAACCGTAAATGTATTACCCTCAACCCCTGCTTATTGGGCTACTTTCGGCGTCAGTCAATGAAAGAACAACCAAAGTTGATTTCTAAGGCAATGGAGCATTTTTCACCCACTCGATGAAAATGCAAAACTCTAGCAGAGTTCACAACTCAAATGTTGACTAGCAGGAAAATTTAAACTCATCTTTTTCTTCTCTTTTGATAATTCCAATGCTCAATAATACACTCTTTTCATTTATAGAGAATAGTCATTCACGTAATAACAATAACCAAAAAATGAAAACAGCTTGAGCTTTTTTAAGATCATGGTGATTCGCATCATCAATACCCGCCTTCCTGTTGATTTCGTTGATCGTTTTGATCAACTGGCTGATCTTGAGCTGATGGCTGCTCCTGGATGTTCACTCTAAAATCATTGACTAAACTTTGAGCCATATTGTTAGCCGCCGTCTGCATTTGCATTTGCAAATTCGCTGCCCGTGGGGTGCCATTAGGCCTATTGGCTCCTCCTGCTTGCCCTGAAAATAAACCCCCCAAAAGCAAAAACAGGGTGACATTGTTTCTTAAACAAAGCTTACATTGATCGTGCTTAATTCAGAACTTAATTTCTTCCATACAAAGAGGCGTTAGTTACTGTTTCAGAATACTTTTGTTTATTATAACTAACCTGCATTAGCGGCTATGATGCCTGCTAAGTTTCTCTTATGACGAAGCACGGCAAAAACTCCTCCGATTACCCAGAGAAGTACAAATATTGGAATTACGGTTCCAAGTATTACAGGTTGGTTGTTCTTCTTTTTCTTGCCCCTGCTTGAGGAGAAAGTTGGGTCATCAACATCTGCGTTGGCTGTGTTGCATGACTTGCCAGAGACACACAAATCTGGATTGCCTGTTACACTGAGATTCATAACAACGAAAATGTGAATCATTGGAGAAATCAAATCAGTTTGTAGCCTGATTGAATAAAGAAAAAGTAATTTACTTACACTAATTTTAACTTGGTATTCTTTGATATTGAGGAAGGAATGGGTCCACTAAGCTCATTATCAGCCAAGTTCCTGCAGGAGGAAGAACAGTTTCAGTTAACTATCAGGAAACTGGAAAAAGAGAATTCTGATAAAAAGAGTGACAAGTAAACTCACAATTGTTTCAGATTAGGCAAGGTGCCAAGAAATTCAGGGATAGACCCGCTTAGGCTGTTATTGTGCAAATCTCTGCAATAAAAACGAAAAGAAAATTTTCAAACAACAAGAGATTGAGATCAAACAAATTTAACTGATAAAGTTGGAGCTATAAAACTCACATTATCTCGAGGGCGGTCATGGAGGTAAACTCAGGAAGAAAACCAGATAGACCAAAGCTACCGAGATACCTGAAAGATTTTTAAAATTCTGAATCATCAGGTTATCATGAAACTTGGAGTGATTTTGTTAACGATTTAGCAAGAAAATTATTGGGAACTTACAATGCAGTTACTCTGGGTGTGGAAGCAGAGGTGCAGTTGATCCAATCCCATGAATATGGAGAAGGAAGGCAAGGGTCACCACCCCAGTCTCCCAGTACAACAAATTCATCCTTCAAAGAGGCCAATCCTTCCACTAGAAAATAGCATAAAGAAATCAATGAACAAAAATCCCAAAATTTCATGTTTGGATATATGAAACATCAAGATAATTAGTTACGCCTTGGATACCAACCATCATCACTATTGGTTCCATATGTTAGCTCATCACTGACAGTAAAAACTTCCAGTGCATTGATAAGAGGAGGATGTGTGGAATCAGATGTGGCTACCAAAGAGAAGTTAGTGTTGGAAGAGGCAGTGAAGTTGGTCAGGTACATTTCTCCTGCTTTTCCATAAGATGGGATAAAGGGGTTTGAGGTAGACTTGCCATCTATGTAAAGCTGAAAGGATCTTCTCTGGGTTGAATCAAGCACTGAAACTTCCGAAAAATACATGTTCATGTAAATAGGAACTTCAGTTGCGGGAAGATTAGTCCCTAATCGTACGGATGTGGAAGTGTTGTTAGTGGCAAATGCATTTTTAAACACAGCTCCTGGAGGGTTATCGTCTAAACTAACATCAATGAGTGATTCATCACTTGTGAGCACTGTGAAATCGCCTCCATTGATAGCTGGAACCCATATTCTGTCGTAAAGATCATCGATATACCTAACAAGTACATAAAAACAGAATGAGATTTATCAGTGCAGGGAGAAAAAAAAAACCTCAGAAAGGGAATCTGACGCAACCAATCAGAAACTTTAGCCACAGCAAAACACATACCTAATTATTTCTTTGGTGCCATAAGCAACCCTCCTCCTTAACATCAAAGCATAATTCGAATCAATATGGCCGTACATTTTCTCGTCTAAGCTCCGGACTTCGATAGCTGATATAAAGGGGAACATGTTGGGAGATGTCTGAGCTACACATACACTCACGGTGTCCCTCTTTGTGACATAAATAACCTCATAGGAAACAACTTCGTCACTTGAAGTCTCCACCGTGGCCCAATGATTCCCATCGAATAGTAGATCAAAACTTGGGGGAGACGATTTCTTGTCATAATTTCCATAGAAAAAGCTCGCCCGGACAAGAACCTGAGATCCCTTGTTAGCATCAACGGAGTAACAGCTTTTCTTCCTATCAGTGAATACCCTCAGAGTGGTCATGGCTTGAGACACTGATTTGCTAGATTGCACCACCACTGCCTCGCCATGTTGAATGTAGTTTTCATCTCCAACCCAACCCATGGAGTAGTCATCAGTGTAAATATCAGACTCTCCACAGTCGATGCTCACTGAAATTCACCACAGCAAAAATACTTTAACATTAACTTGTAAAATAATTCAACAAAATTAAACACCGTACAAGCAAAGTGAAACTTCAGTACACGAAAATATCAAAGGCCTATAGATATAAGCTTACAATCAGCGTTAAGCGTGGAAAATGCAGAAGCTGATATGATAAGGAATAAGAGATAGGTAGCCATGGCTGTTTGAGGGGGAGAAGGATTGGACAGCTGACATGCATAAGGCTTAATGCCCTTAATTTAAATAGAAAAGTATTGAACTATGCACTATTTAGTATTGGTTGACTATGACCAAGTCATGAGGTTAACATTCCAGCAAAAAAAAAGAGTCATGACTCATTTCATTATAGTTAGCTTTGCTTTTGCCCAGCTCATGGTTTCTGGGATTTGGTGTGGATTTCCTTCAAGCTGGTTAAAACCAATTACTAAGGTTTTTTGGGTTATTGGGTTTTGAGTAGTAGGATCACTAGCTAGATTTATGCACTTGAGCTTGGTTGAAATTAAGATTTAATTTTTTAAAAAAATATCTATATAAACATTCGAATATAATTTGCATTAATTGCGGATGTATTGTATTATTTTATAAAACTAATGATAAAATTCATACGCGTTTAAAGAATGTGATGCATAGAAATTCAAATCTTTGACGTGTAGAATAATGATGTGCAAATATTATGTCTCTTTAGGGCTGTTTATCCCAAACACCCATTCACACCATATTACATGGATTGACTTTGGAAGAGTTTCAAATCAGTCCATGCCTTCAATGTTCAGTTTTTCCAAAAGCATAGAGCGTTGACTTTCTCTTCCCTTATTAGTCGGTATACCATAGCAAAAGTTGCACGTTGCTCAGTGAACATGCATGTTGCTTCTTGGGCAACTTGCTGTGTTTGTCAATGAAAGGAAAACCAAGGGTGATTTCCTGAGGCTATGCAAGCATATTGTCTGCCAGTCGATGAAGCTGCAAAATTGCGAGCAGAGATCACAAGTTGAAAATTTGAATCAAAACTTTGGAGTTTGCCTAGGGAAACGCCAAGTAAATTAAGCAAGGGAAGACTCAAAGATCAAACTGCAAACAGGATAATTGCCCAGTACCTCTCTACTCGGAGAAGGTCCTGTCAATGGCCATAACTTCAGCAGTTTGGATCAATTGTGCACTGGGGAGAATCCTATCATTTAGTTTAATGCCTTTTAATTGTTATGTTATAAAGGTAGAAACAGCACATAGATATTTCTATCAAAAGAATAAAATTTGTAGGAAGATACGATTGAGTCAACAACATTGCATATTCTTTAAGCTAAACCCTAAGTTTTATATATCTCACCCTTTTGATGAATATTCTTTTCATATCTTTTTTTTTTTTGGGTTTAATTTAGCTTCTAAACATTACTAGCTCATAGATCAAAATGTGGAAAGCCTTTGTTCATGGGATTTTTCTTTTTGGATATCATTTAATGGCTTAAAAAAATCACTAGTTGAGTTTAATTAATGGTTTAGATTCAAATCTTGAAAATTATAAGATCTTAATTTTTATTTTCATCATGTACATGTAAGATTGAATGTCTATTTGATCTGATTTTTTTTCAGCTTATCTACTTTTTAAAATTAAAAGTCAAGACAAGTATGATTTTTTGAAAAGCTTTTAAAAAATAATTTTTTTTAAACAACAAAGTTTAAAAAAAAACTTAAAGAAAAGCTCCAAGGGAAGCTTTTTCTTCTCTTTTTTTAAAAACACATTAAGTTTTCAAAAAATACCCTTTTCTCCGTCAATTTCCCTCTCCTCTCCTTCCCTCTACAAATTACCATTGTTCAACGTGAATCATGATTTCCCTCTCCTCTACCTCTCTCTACAAAAACTATTAAAAAAACAGAATGTTAAAATCTATAATTTTTATTCTTACAAAGATTAAGAGAATAAAAATCTAAAATTCAAAATTGCATTTAAATACTATTTAAAGGCTTTCTCTGTTTTTTACCAAAAAAATTTTAATGTTAAATATATCTCTTCTTCTTTTCTCTTTATTTTTTAGGAATTAAAGCATTATGGTTTGAGATCAATAAAAATCTAATATTATTACTACTATACAAGTTTAAGAGTTATTCTGTTTTTTTATTAATTTTTTTGATTTTAACATTTGAAATTATATATAAACTTGAAACGTTACATTATAACTTATTACGTGATTGAAGATGACATGAATACACTTTATGGTAATTTTAATTGAAATTAAAATTTATATAATTTATTTTGTTAAATAGTTTACTAAACAATTTTAGCTTAATTCTAAAAGTTATTTTTTTCATAAAAACAATAATAGCTTAATTCTAAAAGCTAGGCCAAACAAGTTTTGAATATTAATTGGTTCAAATCGAAATATGATAAAAATTAATTGAATTTAGTTAATTTGGATCGATTTTTTATTTCAAAATGAATTGATTAGGAGAAGTAGTTATTTAATTATTTCAATCAATTTTTTATATTCAAAATTTACAATTGAAATGATCAAAAAATTTATTATTAGTATATGTTTTAAATATAATATAATTGATATTTTTAAAATATATCTAAATTAACCGATCGAAATAAATTGATTTCAGTTTTTTCATTTTTATTATTATTCGATTAGTTTTGATTATTTTTATTAAAATTTGATTAATTTAATCTTTAAAAATTTATACTGGCTCTATATTCAAAGCCTGAAAATCAATCATAGTATGACCTTTATCCTTTTAGAAGGCCCACGATGCCCAATCACACAAGGCAAATCTGCCCTGAAAATTTAAACTTGACATGGGCTTGAGACTATATCCAAATTGACTTTGGGCTACAAATAAAATCTTGAATGATGGGCCAATATTTTCTCTTTACTTTTTCCCAAGCCCCAAACATTAGGTCGAATCAAGTGAAAATTGAAATGCTTTTCAGATCTTATATTTAATTTTTAAAAAATAAAATTACAAAAAAATTATATATAAAATCAAACGAGATTTTAAATATAAAAAAATATTCAATAACAAATTCACCAAAAAAAAAACATGTAGTTATCTTAAGCTCTTCCCTTCTGATATATGAAATTTGATTAATCAAACCATATATATGTTAGTAAATTAGGCATTTTTATATGTACATTTAGATGTGTCTAAACACAGAGATAAATTCATGGGTTGTTGATCAGCCTCCTTGACAATGCCTTAGCTTTAACATCATAACAAGGCAAGAAAAACAAACTGGGTATTAGCTAACATTGGCCCAGTTGCCACCTCCCCAACAACTCTATTGATGTGAATGTTTCGTTTGAATTTTTTTTTCCTCCTATTTATCACTCCATGCAATCAGCAGTGAAGTTAAAGTGGTGACGGTCCTAACTCTTTAATTTTTTATGATTATATATATAATTTAAGATATATAAACTTTTGATTCTGTATAATTATATTTTAATCACTTTTCATATAAAATCTTGAATTTATCAATGTATATATTAAACCCTAATTAATGAATTATTTATTTTTTTTGATAAATGGTGTGCACGCAGGGCGGTGGAAATTGAACTAAGCTTTGATTTAAAAAAAATGTTATAAAAGAAGAAGAAATTGATTCACATTGTCCATTCCAATTGAATTAGTATGCTTTATAATATGAAATAATAGAATAACAATAGCAAGTAGCTAGTTAGTGCTAGACAGTTGCAAAAAAAAAAAATGTCAATTGTCCAAAAATTGAGACAAATAGAGAAAAATAAATTGCTAAAAATGAACATAGAATTAATTGATATTGGGAGCCAGGAAAGTACCCTAATTTGTCCTGGCAACAGCTAAGATGATATATTGGAATTATTGCCGGCATTCAATAGGTGAAAGTTATTTGTATTATCCCAAAAAAAAAAACTTATATAAATGTGGATGAGTTTACTCTTCCTTGTTATATATATCATATTAAACTTAAAGTTATTAATTTAATTACCTCGTTTTTTTCCATGTCAAGTTGGGTATTTTTTATTATCCAAATCGATCTTTGTATTAATTTTTTTTCTAGTATTGTAGTGCATTCAATACACGCCTTGTTAAGATATTTATCAAAAGTCTCAAGAAAATTAACTTGACCATTTCATATTGCTTTTAGTGTTAATTGAATTAAAAAAAATGTGGGTTGTAATTCAAAATTTTATTTTATTTTTAGAATTTAAACCTAAAAACCATTGAATTTTATTACAAATAATGCAAGATTCTTTTAGTTTTGTCATTTTCCCAAGTGTTTGATTGATGCCTAAAACGTTAACGCAGCTGCAAATGTTAGCAAGACGCAATGCCTGTCGTCCCCAACATATTCTTTTGCTACTGTCGTGGAATGTGGACTTGCTTGCTTGAAAGTTAGGTCTCCATTTTTCATGGCCTTCCATCTGTTCTCATACAGACCAGAAACTGGCCTCCACGTACTGCCTTCCCTCGTTTCTTTTCCTTGTCTTTCTTTCCCCACAAGTTATTATTCCTTTCTTTTCTTCTTTCTCTCTCCCTCGTCCTTAGTCGGTTGAAAGCGAAAGCTTGCCTACAAAATTAATTTAGTGATTCAAAATTATGAGTATAATATCATAAATTATGAGTTAATTATTGATTCAAAAACAAATTATTATTTTGTATTATTACGGTTTTTTTAATGAAATATGGTTTATGTCATTAATCTCTATTTTGTATTTGACATAATACTTATAAAAAATCTAAATTATTTAAAATAATTCAAATAAATCATTATTTTTTTTAAGATCGATTAAATTCTATACTTTTATTTTGAATTGTACAAGCTTTTATAATTAACGATTAATTAATTGATGTTAATTAAAATGTTATTTATTTTTTATATTACATGACATATTAATATGATATAATACATGCTAATATAACATAATGATATAATCAGGTAATATTTTTTACTATTTATATTAGTATTATATCAAAGCCACGAGACATAAAAAAATAAAAAATTAAATTATAATTAATTAATTAATAATTAAAGATTTATTTATTTAAAAATAAAAATACAATGATTTGATCAAATACAATAAGAGAATACAAATTATTTAAATTTTTAAAATTATTTAAGAATTTTTCAAAACATTATAATCAAAAGTTTGAATATTTTTGTTTTGTAAGGTGTGCACCTGTTTCGTGCTCAATTTATATGCTCTAATTTATTAATACATTGATGTTTACATTTCAGAAAAAAAAAACTCTAAAAATAAAGATATAATTGACTTTGTTAATTAATCCAAGCAACTAATTAATTACTACTAAATTCTAGATAGAGACAACTCCAAGGAAGGCTAAGCCAAAATCACGGCGAAACAAATCGAAAAGGACAGTATAATTAATTAATTAATTAATATAGGGATTTATGAGATGAAGAGGCAAATTCACATGGCTTACCCAAATGGAGGAGTCAATGGAAACAAATAATTATTATACGTGAGAGAATCTAAAGCATCTAACCCCCTTTTAAATTGTTCATTAAGGTGGACTGACAGCAAATATTTGTTAGCTTTAATCAATCCCAACATTATGTAAAGTAAAGAAATAATTAATTGAAAACCTCAATAAATAAACAATTAAAGTTATTTTAATAAATCAACATTGGAAATTAATACATCTGCCTGTGCTTTCACAGTCCATTTCGCTGTCTTCTTTTATAGTCTCAACTGTCATGTTTTCGTTTTATAAATTTGGCCTTTCTATTTCGAAAAATTTAATATCAGACGTAAATTTCATGTATAATAACTATACAAATTATAAATTAAATTAATATAAAAAAATTAAGCATAATCTTATTCTAATAAGTAATTAAGTTAATAGTATTGTGATTGTGATATACGAGTATCCTATTTGCAGTATAATTGACTATTGAAATGCATGATTGAGTGAGATAAAGAATGCGAGATTTGCTAATAGAATTCCTTTACTTAAATTCTCCTTGTTCAGAAGGAGCAATGGATGGAAATTCATCCCCGTGACATACGCTTAATTTAAGCATGATTCTTCTTCAATGTCACAGCCATGGAATTCATCTTTTGACCATTAAAGGAATTAGAAAAGAGCCCTGAGATAGTGAGAGATGAGACAGAACAAAAACAATGGGAAATATTATAGCAGCAAATATGGTGACCCTTACCCAAATTATTGATTGCATTTCCTTTCAGAAAGGACATGGGAAAAGAGAGCTCAATGCTCTCTTATGGCTCCATTACTATTTTAATATCTCTTATTCCGTTATTTTTAAATTTAAATATGACACTTTCGAGTTAATCTTAAATTTTAATTATTTTAATATCTTTTTTAAACAGCCAAATTAGTAATTAAAACTTTGATACAATATCAAAGATAAAAGCTTTCAACAAATTTTTTTTGCAATCATTTGGTGAGATTGAATGAGTGGGATTGACCTCATTCATCACTTGAGCTCAAGTGGACATTTTATATAACTAACTTAAATCTATAAAGTTTGAGAAAAAAAAGAATTTTGATTTGTGAGAAATAAAAATAAAAGTAAAGATGGTTGGGAGTAGTTGCCACTTGCTCTTTGTCTTTATTTAATTTTTTAAATAGTGTCACTGGGGTTGTTATCTGATAAGCTCCAGCTTTTGGTTTGTTTGTTGTTTATGAATTCCCATTGGGAAAACAAAAGAAAAGCAAAAAAGAAGCAACTTCATTCTACCCTTCCATCATCCATCAATTCCAGAAAATGTCAACTAGACAGAAATCTCACTTTTTAATTTTCTTTTTTCTGAATTTTTTTATTCCAATTTGAGTATTTGACATCAAGATAGCAAAGAAGAAGGCTTTAGCTTCCCCAGTCTTCTTTTAGAAACCCCATTACCCCACTAGCAGTGTGGGGAGTAAATAGCCTTTCTGTTACTGCCCACCACCATTAAAAGCCATAACAAAAAACCTCTCGCCTTAAATATGTTACTGTTTTCTTTTTCAATATTTGCTTTTGTGTTTTCACTCTCTTACGACCCAAAATTTACTTTTATCCAACAGTGATTTACCAACCTGAAATTAGACATCTAAAAAGTTGGGTTTTTTTTTGTGTCCTGGCTTGATTTTTGTTCTGTTCCACCAGGTTTGACTCCTTGGTGTTCTGTTTTATTTGTTCATTTTGCTTCCCCCATTTATTTAAGTACACAAAAAGTCTTGGAAACTGTCAATATCTGAGGTTGTCACCAGGTTCATACCAGCTTGTGCCTTGTAGGATTTGTGCACCCTATCTGTATTGAAAATTGCAATTGAAACCCTGCCAAATTCCCATAGAGGTGCATAAAAGATTTGATATCCCACTCAGGGGGCTCCTCTCACACGGGTTTCTCTCTCTTGGAGTTCAAAGGTTCCACCTTTTCACTTCTTTATTCTGTTCTGTTGATGGGTTTTTCTCATTTTAGCTGTTTTTGTGGACATTCTGTAGAAGAACATATGTTGGAGCTTACATGATCTGTCTAGGTGCCAGTTTTTGTCTTCCTTATTCAGTTCTCTTAATTGATTTTTGATTTCTGCTATGGGTTGCTATTAATCAGTAGTAGTTTCTGTAAGAACCCTGGATTTCAGCTCCTGTTGAGCACAAAAGGATTCAGCCTTTCGTTCTGTTACTCTTCTAGGATTTTGAAAAGATGGGTTTTAGAGTATTTGAATTGCTTTTCTGGGTTTCTTCAGTCTTGTTTTTTGCATGCTTTGCTAAAGAATTTACACCGGCAGACAATTACCTCATTGATTGTGGATCACCTACTAATACTACAGTGGGTGATCGAGTTTTCATGGCTGATAACTTGGCCTCAAAATTCCTTTCTACATCAGAAAATGTTCTTGGAAACACTTCAAAAGTTGTCACGTCCTCCGATGATTCACGACTCTATCAAACAGCAAGAGTCTTTACTGGTGTCTCTAAGTACACATTTTCTATCAGCCAACGAGGAAGACATTGGATTCGCCTTTATTTCTATCCATTTGTTTATGCTAGTTATAATATGAGTTTGGCAAATTTCGCTGTATCCACAGAAAACCATGTCCTTCTCAGCAGTTTCGGTGTGCAAGCTCCTCTTGTCAAAGAATTTTCTGTTAATGTAACCTCCAATACCCTTGTCATCACATTTAGTCCTTCAGAGAATTCATTTGCTTTTATAAATGCCCTAGAAGTTGTTTCAGTCCCTGATGTGCTCATTCCAGATGCTGCTAGTTCTGTTAAATCATCAGTGGGATTCCAAGGCCTGATGTGGCAGGCGCTAGAGACAGTTGCTAGGGTGAATATGGGGGGACCTACAGTTTCATTTCAGAATGATACCCTTGGGCGAACATGGGTGCCTGATCAGCGTTTCCTTGTAGAAAAAAATCTCGCCTTAAGTGTATCAAATACTAATGCTGTCAAGTATATGGATGGTGGGTCAACAGAAGAAATTGCTCCAACTTCTGTCTATGGTACCTGCACCAGGATGAACTCCTTGAATGACCCCAATAGCAACTTCAATGTGACCTGGGATTTCGATGTGGATCCAGGATTTCAGTATCTTATTAGGTTCCACTTTTGTGATATTGTCAGCACTGCACTTTACCAGCTGTACTTCAATGTTTATATTGACTCCTCAATGGTTGTTCGGGATCTTGACCTGAGTACTTATTTGGCTAATGTTTTGGCTGGTGCATACTATATGGATTATGTTACAGAGTCAGCTACTAGCAGTAAGATTCGTATAAGCATTGGCCCATCTAATTTACATGGTACTTACCCGGATGCCATACTAAATGGGCTGGAAATCATGAAACTGAACAATTCTGATGGCAGCCTTTCTGGCTCAGGAACTGTCAATGCTTCTGGTTCAAGTTCAAAGAAGAAAGTTGGTGCTATAGTGGGCATCAGTGTTGGGGTGGCTTTAGGAGTGCTGTTGGCAGGAGTTCTCTTCATGTTTTGTAGAAAAAGAAGACAACTGGCACGCCAGCGCCAATCAAAGACATGGCTTCCATTTTCAATTAATGGAGGAACTTCTCACACCATGGGGAGCAAATACTCCAATGGAACAACTGCTAGTCTCATTTCTAATACAGGCTACCGCATTCCTTTTCTGGCTGTTCAAGAAGCCACAAACAACTTTGATGAAAGTTGGGTTATTGGGATTGGAGGCTTTGGTAAGGTGTACAAGGGAGAACTGAATGATGGTACAAAAGTTGCTGTTAAAAGGGGAAATCCACGATCCCAACAGGGACTTGCTGAGTTCCAGACTGAAATTGAGATGTTATCCCAGTTCCGCCACCGCCATTTGGTTTCTCTTATTGGTTATTGTGATGAAAAGAATGAGATGATCTTGATTTATGAATACATGGAGAATGGGACACTCAAGAGTCATCTTTACGGCTCAGGTTGTCCAAGTTTAAGTTGGAAACAAAGGCTTGAAATATGCATTGGAGCAGCTAGAGGACTCCACTACCTTCACACAGGCTATGCAAAAGCAGTTATTCATCGTGATGTGAAGTCGGCAAATATTTTACTTGATGAGAATCTCATGGCCAAAGTTGCTGATTTTGGGCTGTCAAAGACAGGACCTGAAATTGATCAGACCCATGTCAGTACAGCAGTGAAAGGAAGTTTTGGATACCTGGATCCAGAATATTTCAGAAGGCAACAACTGACAGAAAAATCTGATGTATATTCTTTTGGAGTGGTTTTGTTTGAAGTTCTTTGTGCAAGACCAGTAATAGATCCAACACTTCCAAGGGAAATGGTAAATCTAGCTGAATGGGCAATGAAATGGCAGAAGAGAGGACAGTTGGAGCAAATAATTGATCCTAAACTCATAGGAAATATCAGGCCCGATTCTCTAAGGAAGTTTGGGGAAACCGCTGAGAAGTGCTTGGCTGATTTTGGTGTTGACAGGCCCTCCATGGGAGATGTCTTATGGAATCTGGAGTATGCACTTCAACTTCAGGAGGCAGTTGTTCAAGGTGATCCGGAAGAAAACAGCACAAACATGATTGGCGAGCTTTCTCCTCAAATCAACAATTTCAGCCAGCTTGATCCCACTGTTTCTTCAGCACAGTTTGAGATGTCAAGTGTGGATGACCTCTCAGGTGTTTCAATGAGTAAAGTGTTCTCACAGCTGGTTAAGTCTGAAGGCAGGTGAGTTGTATGAGATGGAAAATCCTATGGGTTAAGCTTCTCTTTTGACAATGCTTACATGGTTTTCTCTGATTAATCACAGCTTGCCACATCTGAGTAGGTAGGATAGTTTTCTTTATTTTGTTTAAAACGGTGGGATGGTTCAAATTGCTTTGTTTTCTCGTTGGTAGTATCAGTATGTCAGTTCATCATCCTATACCATGATGTGTTTTGCTTGGTTAGTCATCAAACAAACCAGAGAGAAGCTGTGCCCTTACTGCAGAGGCAACTGTTCAAAACTATTTGTGTTCTAAAATGGAACTGCATAAAAGTGTTTGTGAGCTCTTTCATGTACAGCAGGGGTGGAAGTTTTCAAGTGGGCTTTAGGAAATTGACAGAGATGTTGCAATTTAAAAATTTTCATGTAGCTTGTTTGGTTTCAACTTGCAATTCCTTTAACTTAATTTGCTATAAGGTGCATTTCGACTTTTGCGGGTGATGGGTTTGTGATTATTTTCAAATTGATTCTTTTCTTGATGTTATCCCATTTTCGACAGTCTTGGTGTGCTTTTATCTCTTTATATTGCTGCATCAACATGAACTGTGGAGATAAAATTGTTCTACCAGGTTGTTGCATAAGCACCTGATGACTTGCTAAGCGGCTAATGCATGATTCTTGCTTAGAGCCTCCTTTGTTCTCGTTAACATTGGGAAAAACCCATCTGTGAGTTTCCAAAAAAGGACATCTCCTTAAAGATTTCCTGGTTCAACCACCTTTCACCATGGAAAACCTCACACTTCAAGCAATTTACTTTACCTATATCCACTAATTTTGCAAATTAGTAAGCCTAATATATTTGCACCCAAAAAATAAGCCACAACTTACATTAGAAAGAAGAGAATTGAGCCAATGGCTTTTGTTTTATTGAAGAACAAAGTTGATACAAATCGATGAGTGAATCATGGAGTCTGTCGCCCTTGAATCACATCTAACTTGATTAATTCCATTTTCCAGTTGTTTATGAGTCTGCATTTAAATTTCATACTGCAAAGCAGTTCTGCCCTTGTATTTTGCATTTGCAGTTGTCTGACGTTTCCAGTTTACCCAACATGATTGTGAATGATGAATTCAATGGTTGAAGCACTACCTTGCACCACATCCACTTGGCATATATACGGGTATCTCACTCTCCATACATTCAAGCCAATTATATTTATATCATGCATGATTCACAACTAATAAAATTATGACAAAAAAAAAAAGGAATCTCAAGCATTATTTGATAGGATTAAGAAGCAAGCAATGACAACTCTTTTTGTTGGCTTTCTTGCAAGAAAGTTCTAACTTTTTCTCTCGCATTCATTCTTCCACTAAGTAATATCTGAACTTTGCATTGCAGCAAATGATAATCACTAAGCTTCCTGGTATTGGTATGAGGGCCAATGCCAGATAATAGAACCCACCATGCTCTTTATTTAAGCTAATAATTGAGTAGCAAATTAAATATACTCTTTATATTGGCTTGGTTTGGGATCTTGCTATTGAATTTTATACTTGTTTTAGAAGCAACTCAAGTACTCAGACCTACCCGTTCAAACGAGATTTCTCATATTGAGAAAATGAAAATTATAAAGTAAATGGGCCGGTTAATATCTCTGCTAGAATCATCCTTAAGAACAATTGATTCCGCTAAACAATTGTTAATCCATTGCCCATCAAAGAGCAGGCTGCAGCTGCAACAAATGATGGGGGAGCATGAATGCACATGACATGCACCGAATTTGCCTTAAATCTTTATGGATTGAGCCCAATCTTGGGATAAAGTAGGCTGGAAATGGGCAAAAACTCAGGATGAAGCCTGCTGGAAACAAAGGGCACACGATTCAGCAAGCAAATTCCCTAGTTTCACAGCTTCTTAAGGGATCTAGATGCACTTATATTGGGTAAGGGTTTGTTTAATTTTTACCCCATTTCCTCTTCCAGAAATATACAAGGTAACCTCCCATGTAGGTAACAGATTCCAAAGGAATTAAACAGATATTTTCTTTTGAGTTTTTGAATCACCAATTATTTGGTATAAAATTGAAAGGAAGTACTCAATTTTTTGGACCCTTTTCTCATCATTCTGGGTTGTATATGCCCATACAAAGTCATGGATTTACATTTGGAAGAAATTATGAGAGTCTCACAGACTCATGTTTATCTGTCACTCTGCGAATGAGTTGGCATGTCGGTAATATATTGACTATCACCAAACTTCATTCCCCTTTTGTTCAAGATTAAAACGTGGAGTTATTAGTGCTAAACAAACCTATTAGTGACATTGCACAGTACCGTCCAATTCTTTTTGCAGTTCATTTGAAACTTCTGGATTATAGTTTTCTCCACTTAAATTAGATTTCTTCAGAGATTGTTTATATGTCCTTCCCTCATATGAGTCATATCCCCACCTCCCCTGTTGTCTTTTTCTTCCACTTCCCTCTAAATTAAGTTTACATACTATCCATGCATTGTTGTCTTCAATTCTGATATATATGATCAAGCAGTTTGATGGTATATTCTTATTTCAAAGAGCTTTGACAAGCAAAGGTTGGGAAAGAAGATGTGCATGCAGGCTGTCAGGTTTTCCTGTTACAGCCTTAGAAATGCAAAGGAAGAATGCTAACTAAGCCCATAGTTGACCAGCAATCAACCTTATCTTCTTCATCTCTTCTTTCTTTTTCTCAGAAAAAGTTATTCTCAAAGAGTTTACCTACTATCCCATCATCACCATAAGAAATTGCAATTATGTCAATGTCATCATAGCATTTACTATATTTTTTTGTGCTGCATGTCCCGCAATATTGAGAGAGGAAAAAAAAGTCAGAGGTAAGACATTGGCAATCCATGGAGAGTTTGTAATAGATAATCTGTTTAATTACAATATTATAAGCATATTGTTTAGCGATTGCAGTCTCCAGCTCTTCATAGTGCATTTCAGTTTGCTTAAAACTCAAGCAACTATAAAGGTTAACAAGAAATCCCAAAAATGGTTAACTTATAACAACCCAAGTCATAATTTAGTACCCTAAGCACTGATTACTTCCTGGCATCATGCTCCCAATAAAGTACATGCAAAATACAGACAGATTAAGGAAATATATAAAATTCCAAAGTCGATTACCCCAAGAAAACTTGCTTTGTAAGTTCCATACTCCTTTCTTGGTCCCTTTTACACTAAAAATACTTTCATGATTGTTTATAGTATGATTGATCCTCAACACTTTTGCTTCAATTTTTTTTTTTCTTATGGATTACTTCTTCTACTCATGAGTCATGATACTCCCCAACTGGTGGTGACCCTTTCTTCCCATCCCTTTCAAGAAAGGAAATAGTCAAAGAAACATAGAAAGTTAGGAACTTAAAAGCTAAAGCTATGTGAGAATTCCCCAAAATCTTTTGGCCCCAACTTCCACCCACCTCCACCACGCCACCATCATGTCTTTCTTTTATTTCACACATTTTTGCTCTACTCTTTAAGAATTAAGATCTTCTATGACCTTTAGACTTTTTGGTGTTTAATTTAATTCCACATCAAAGTTCATGCCCAACAAGGCTTGTGTATTCTTGATTTGTTGTTACACACATGAATGAGTTGACCCCCAAATTTTAATTATTATATTAACCCAAATATATAAAAATGGGGTGTTGGTAGTGATAGGATTAGTTAATTTATTATGAAACACTTTGATTTTGATCTTATCCTTATTTCTATAGAGAATGTTATGGCATTCTAAAATCTTGATCTTCAAGTGACTCATCCAAGCAATGGCTGTTGACCCTAGCCATTGTCCAGAACCAGTGATTCTAAAATATATTTCCAGTAACTGTAATTAAGAAACATTCCCTCAAAAACTTGTATTGTAAGTCAGCAGGAGTTAGGATATTTAAGTGTGACTACAGTTACATGATGACGACTCATCAAGGCTAGAAGGGGGAAAAGGATAAACGGTACCATTTTTGGTTTGTTTTCCAACATAGTAAGAACCATTATTTAATAAAAAAATGGCCAAAATACAGAATCACTAAGCACAAAAGGGGCGAGACAAACAAGAATTAACCAGCTGTATTGTTCTTCCTGCTGTGGCAAATGTGATCAGAGACAGACATATACTTGAAACTTTCAATGGTGAAGAGTTTACAAGGTGAAAATGGAGAAATTTTATATATGATATGTGATATATTTTCAACCAAACATATTAGCATAAAGCCATTCCTTGATAATATTCTGTCTGTACCACAACCATTAACATATCATCACCGCATAACCATTGACAAAGAAAATAACATAGAGGGAAAGGAAACTAAGGCATCGAATAAATAAAAACTTAATGCTATTAGAAAGTTATTTAAAAAGAAAGGAAAAAAAAAAAGAGAAAAAGGGAAGCCCTGAAGGCTGAAACTGATCAGAAATGTTCAATCTCCATGATCAGCCACATCAACCTTGGTGGTGCAAGACAACAGCCTGCGAAACATGGCCAACAAAGCTGCACAAGAGACCTCTTTGGCCCTCCTGAGCACCATACACTTCTTCTTCTTGGCGACAGTTTTGGACTTCCTTTTCCTTCTAGGACTCTTCACCTTTTCCTTCTTAGCTCTGCCGAAACATTTTGTTTTTTCAGGCTCGGTTTCATTCCTGTGAAACGTGTAGCTCCTGAGGTACATTTGCCTGCATGAAATGCTATCAACAACCCTGGGACGTGCATGACAGCCGCCGCCCCTGCGCCCTTCAGAGCTCAGTGACCTGACAAATTCAGCATCTGATTCCGGCCACTTGTAGAGGTTCACGTAGGTTGGCCTGACTGGGACCCTAGTGTCATTGATGCAGTTTGAGATACAGGTTGAAGCCATTCTGGTTTTGGGGGGTCAGGGTTCAAACTTTCAAGTGATAAATACGGGTGGCTTTGCTCCTAGCTAACCGGCTTTTAGAAAGAGAGAAAGACTGCTTCAAATGAAAGATAAAGAAAGAGAGATTGAGAATGAGATACAGGGGGGAGATGCTTTCCCTACAGGGGGTTTATACAGTGGTTTTTTCTTTGTGCAAAAATGTAATGATTTGGCATCATTTGGTGAGTGTATGCATGAAGAAAACAAATTGTCATTTTGGGTCCATATATTTATGTGGATTTCTATATGTTCTGCCCCAGGTCCCCTGCTCATAAACCAAGTAACTTTCTTAGTAGTCTTTGTTAGTTAAACCTAGTGTCATTTGACTGTTCTATGTTGTTAAGCAAGGAGCAAGCATGACAGAATCTTACGTATTTGATGTTTGTTCTCCAATTTTTTGAATTTTTAAGGTCACTGTCGTTTGAGATTTGGGTTCTTTTATAATGATTTTTTATTCTAAGGGTGAATAAATACTAGTAAAAAGGAAATAGGAGATGAATATCTTGTGCCAAACGAGTAGGGATAGGCTGTTGCAGAGTCAAAGATACAGATGAATCAATGGCGGATTCCATTTAGATAGTGTGACCGTTAAGGGTTGAAGCAATGTACTTTAAAAAAAAAATAGGGTTGAAGCAATATATACTAATATTATGCCCTGACTCCAGGCAGCTGTAAATTCATTGCAAGAAAGGAAATATGTAGAGAAAATTGCATTGAGGGCCGTGACTTTAGGCCGAAGTTATCCTTCTGATTTCAGGCCACCAGCCTAAGATGCTGCTGATACCACCAGGCTAAGATGCTGCTGATGCCGCCAGCCATGAACTAAAAGCGGAGATTCTTGCAATTTATGGGAGACCTGTAAGAATACAAAACCCTAGGAATGAATGTTCCATGTCGAAGTCAACCTAGCTCTAATCAAAATAACATAGTAACAGATTAACAAGGAAAAGGGAAAAATAGGAACCAAGTGCAGTTTTATGTTCATTTGTCTCCTGTTGCAAGAATTACTATCTTTTGTCCATATTGGAATTGCATTGGAATCTAAAAGTTTTTTGGTTTGGTCTGACTGCTGCAGACTCACGGAAAGATGGCAGTAGTGTTGTTTTGGCCATGACAGATTAAGATAAGGAGAAAAGGACCGAAGCCGATGTGCATTCTGGGCTTGAATTGGGCATTGGTCCACACTGTTTTGCCCAACGCAAGGTCGAAAGTATTCTTGTTGAGTGAACAATCCAGGGCTAGAAATTAGAGTTATGGGCTCGGTTCAAATGGGGAAATGGAAATGTGAATTCAACCGGGCTTTCTGGGGTCATCTGAAAGATTCTCTCATGAACAAGATATCTAGAAATAGAAATAGAAACTAGTCCAGGAAAGTGGCGGCACCGAAGAGGTAGTTGGCTTGGCCTTCTTGTCGTTATGAGCTGATCTGTTTCACCTTGTCCGCTGGCCAGTTTCCCACCATCCAAAAAAACAATTGACAATTTCCAACCCATATCTGCTTTTCCGTAGTCCCATTTTTCCCCAAGGGAAACTGAATTGTCTCTGCTCTAGAACAATAATATTTGATGGACTGGTTCTTCCAGGCATGAAAGTGAAATGCAATATTCCATTCATACCAATTTCATGTCAGCTAAGGAAAACCGATTCATGTAAGTTTCCTGGCAACAAGTAACATTGGAATGCTAGAGTCAAGGCCTGCTTATTGGACGCAATCAAGTGACCTTGTTCCTGAAGTTTTTCAATAACTTAGGAGATGGGTATTGCAGCTATCCCTTCCAGGCAGGTTCCCATAGACTATAGTGGAGTTGACTGCTGAGTGCATTGACGAAAATAAACAGCCCTTGTAGACTTTCACCCTGCAATTTGTTTGTTTCTTCAGAATGACAAAAGAGACAAGGAGAAGGTAACAGTATAGCTGGTTGAAAAGTCTTTGGCAATAGGGTGAGAAAAGAACTTGCCCCTTATCTGAATTTGTTACTCGGTTTACACTAAGACCCCCGCATTACTGTCACTTGACTTCTGAGTTTGGGTGCAGCTCGCCTATGCCATTTCTTAATTCCACCGAGTGCAAATTGAGTGAAGTCAATGTTTCTAGCATGCTAACTGGACTAATGATGCAGAAATGTCCCAAGAAACTACTGAATAAGTTCAAGTGATCATCGATTGGGAATACCCGAGGATCTCAAGGATTGCCATTGGATAGTGATGGTAAAACCAGGATTCATTCTTTTCACAAGATAAACATATTCACAGCTTACATTTGCAAAGAAACCATCATACACTCTGGAGGGCAATAATTGTGGAGTAGATGCCCTGCCACATAAATTTAGATTAGAATAATACAGGGCCCCCAAACACCGAAAGGTCAATGTAGATTGTAGGGTGTACCCCCATTTATCAGTACTAGTCCCACCACCTCCTCTAAACTCTTAACTCATGTCTTTTCTTTTCTTTAGGGCCTATCTTTTCTTGCATTGACATAAAATGTGGTTTAGCCATAAGGATATGAGCAGGAAACTTCTCTTTATCCGGATTTCAACACACCATAGCCAATAGTCACAAGGAAGAAGAAGTATGGGATGCAACTTTTTGAGTCTTGTGGGCCAATATTTATTTATGCTTTATCTGTAAGATATGCATTAGTTACTACTGATGCATAAGAAAAGGCAACAGACTATTAACTACAAATAAGCATCAAGTTGCGTGTCGCCATATTTAGCAACTTTCTACCTAATCAGTGACTTTGCCAACTGACTAGATAGCAGATACCAACAATATAATCGGTGTGGCGAGAATTTACAAGATTTATCAGCTAGAAACATCATCAACTTTAAGCCTGTTTATCTGACCCGCAAGAACTTGAATTGGCTCACAACCTTGTTAGGACTTCAAACTTGAAACTTGTAGACTTGGGCATTGATTTTTATGCCCATGCTCATCCTCGAAACTCATTCAAAGCAAACTAGACTTGCCTGCGTAATCAAGTTTGATGCCCAAGGTCAGACTCCACCCACTTTCATTCAATTAATTATAGTTTCCAAGCATTGGGAAAAGTCAGCATGCAAACAAAGAAAACCATTGGTTTTTAGCAAATATTTAATTGCAAGAAGGAAACTTACTCCATGATGCCCTAGTGTTCCCACAAGCAAGCACCGAAAAGGATTATCTTAAAATGGTCACAAAAGACACAGAATAACTAACCCGGAATAACAGAATATGCCTTAAAATTTTCACTAGTTCTTTAATGGCAAGGAAGGGAACAGGAAATTTCTTAAGCATTAATTAAATTAAATTCCTCAAAAAATAAATAAAGAAGAGAAGAGAGAAGTGGAGATTCAGTGTGAGAGGTCACCTCTAATGGCATGCCACATGGGAAGCACACTCGAAAAGCCATGTCTTTATGTGTGGCCCACTGTCGTCTGTTTGTGCACGTGGAGAGACCCTGTTGGTTAAGGCAATGTGGAATCTAGGTTCTCCTAAAAGACGAAAGACACACGAGAAAACAATTGCTTGTGGACTGTGGAAAGAGCGAGGTTCTTTAGCGATTGAATCGCTCTTTATAAATCAGATCTCTCTCTCTCTCTCTCTCTTCTCTCTCTCTCTCTCTTCTCTCTCTATGCATTTATTAGACTCTTAAAGCTGTAATTTTTGTTCTTACAAATTAGAGAATAAGGAGAGAGAGCGAGAGAATGAATTGGTAGCTGAGTGGGAAGATAGAAACTCCAAAGCTCTGGTAAGCACAAACCCTAATTCTCGTTGCCTTTGCCCTTTGATAAATTTATTTCGCTCTGTTTGGTTGCTGAGAAGATTCATTGAAAGGAAATTTCTTTGTGGGGTGGGGAGGTGGGGGATTGTTTTTTGATTGATGGATTTATCAGGTAGTTGATTTTTAATGTGTAAAAACTGAAAGTTTAGCTGAAACTAAGAACTATTGGTAATTGAAGAAAAAAGGGTGTATTTTTTTTTGCTTTTTTATTGTTTTTCTTCTTTTCTAAGTGCCTAAACGGAATGTTAGAGTTAATAGTCGGGGAGGGGGGGGGGGCTTGTTAATCTGCTTGTGTGTGATAAATCTTTCTTTAAATTTTGTTGCTTTCAGGTTCAGTATTGAAGAAAGGAAACAAAGTTTCAACTTTGATCTTCAGCTATTTTGAAATTTCTTTTATTTACTTGAAGAATCGTTTGCTTTGACATTGAATTCAAAGGGTAGAGGAGGGGAAGACTATGGGAAGAGGAGAAAATGCCAGTGCTGCCTGTCCAAGCAAGAGTCTTTTCCTGCTTGGGCTAGAGATGGTGAAACAATGTGAAGAGAAGTACCAAGTGAATCGAGAATTAGGATTATCAAGTGCTGAAGTTGAAAAAAGGGCGCAGAAATATGGATGAATGAGTTAGAAAAACATGAGGGCACGCATATTTCAACTGATTTTGGAGCAATTCAATGACACATTAGTTAGGATATTATTGGTTGCTGCAATTGTATCGTTTGTTTTGGCTTGGTATGATGGTGAAGAAGGAGGGGAGATGGAGATAACAGCTTTTGTGGAGCCGCTTGTGATTTTCTTGATCTTGATAGTGAATGCCATTGTTGGAATATGGCAAGAAAGCAATGCGGAAAAAGCGTTGGAGGCTTTAAAAGAAATTCAATCGGAGCATGCAAATGTGACTCGAGATGGCAAGAAGGTCTCAAATTTGCCTGCAAAGGAACTTGTCCCAGGTGATATTGTAGAGTTGAGAGTTGGTGATAAGGTACCTGCAGATATGCGGGTTTTGAGTTTAATAAGCTCAACTGTAAGAGTTGAACAGGGGTCATTGACGGGAGAGAGTGAAGCTGTGAGCAAATCTGTGAAGGTTTCCTCAGAATTCAGATATTCAGGGAAGAAATGTATGGTTTTTGCTGGAACAACTGTGGTCAATGGAAACTGTATTTGCTTGGTCATGAGATAGGCATGAATACAGAGATTGGGAAGGTGCACTCCCAGATTCATGAAGCATCACAGAATGAGGAAGATACCCCGTTAAAGAAGAAGTTGAATGAGTTCGGAGAGGTTCTAACAATGATAATTGGAGTGATTTGTGCATTGGTTTGGCTGATAAATGTGAAATACTTTCTTACTTGGGAATATGTCGATGGTTGGCCAAGAAACTTTAAGTTCTCATTTGAGAAGTGCACATATTACTTTGAAATTGCTGTGGCACTGGCTGTTGCTGCAATTCCAGAAGGTTTACCTGCAGTTAATACAACATGTTTGGCACTGGGAACCCGAAAGATGGCTCAAAAGAATGCACTTGTTCGGAAGCTGCCTAGCGTTGAGACTCTTGGTTGCACAACTGTAATATGTTCTGATAAGACAGGAACTTTGACTACCAATCAGATGGCTGTCTCAAAGCTTGTTGCTATTGGTTCAAGGCCTGGCACTTTGCGATCTTTTGATGTGGAAGGAACTACTTATGATCCTTTTGATGGGAAAATACTAAGTTGGCCTGTTGGTCAAATGGATGTCAATCTTCAAATGATTGCTAAAATTTCTGCTGTTTGCAATGATGCTAGTGTTGAGCAGGCTGGGAATCATTATGTTGCCAATGGAATGCCTACAGAGGCAGCACTAAAGGTGAAAATACCCCAATTCTGAAATTTAATCCTTTTAGTCTGTGTATATTGCATCTGTTTGACTGAACTCAAGCTAACATGGAGCATGAGAAAATGTAAAAACTTAACTTTGAACCTGTTTTTAAGTAGCTTTTTTTGAACTTTAATTCATTTTTTTAAATAATAGAACAGGAGCACATAAATCTCAGCATCAACAATTCCATTATTTCCTTTTACTGCATTAGATGCATGCTGCTGTATACAAATAAGCGTGGCTTGTTTGCCCCTGAAACCTGTGATGTGTTTTCTAAATGTGCATAGTGTGAACATTCAGTTTTTTATTTGAAAGGTTCATGTTGCATATTTCCCTCACTGAGACATATTCCTATTCGGTTTTTTCTCGTTCCAGGTTCTGGTTGAGAAAATGGGATTTCCTGAAGAGTATAGTCCCTCTTCAGGTCATGGGGATCCTCAGCGTATGTTAGCTGGTTTCTTTCCTATAATTATCATCATTCTTAGGTGATGATTTCTAGATCTTACTGAGCTTTCTCATTTACTTTGTTTTGCTACACAAGGTTGTTGTCAACTATGGAGCACAATGGAGCAAAGGATTGCAACACTAGAGTTTGACCGTGACCGGAAGTCCATGGGAGTTATTGTGAATTCCAGCTCAGGACGAAAGTCATTGCTCGTAAAGGTTGATTCATCTCTTTTTTCTTCATAACATCACATGTCCACTTGTAAAATTATAGATTTGACTTTTGAGTGTTTAGCTGCTCATATGTACTTGTCCAATATCCTTTTTCTTTTGGGTGCCAGTAAACGCCCTAAGTCAAATCTTAAGATGATGCTTGCTTGCTGGTATAAAGTTCATGTGCACATCCTTGACATATATCGCTCTTATTTTACATGGTTAATGTTGCAGGGTGCTGTAGAGAATTTATTGGAGAGGAGCTCTTTTATCCAGCTTCTTGATGGCTCTATTGTAGAACTAGATCTATATTCAAGGGATCTTATTTTACAGAGTCTTCATGAAATGTCAACAGATGCGTTGCGTTGTCTCGGTTTTGCATATAAGGAGGAGCTTTTTGAGTTTGCAACATATAATGGTGATGAAGATCATCCGGCTCATCAGCTTTTGCTTAATCCATCCAATTATTCTTCAATTGAGAGCAAACTTATTTTTGTTGGTTTAGTTGGGCTATGGGTGAGTTGCTTTTGTTTGTATTTGTATTTTTGTTTTCTTACTTCTGTCTATCCTTTATCATAACCATGTGATCAAACTATCAAGGATCCTCCTCGGAAAGAGGTTCGTCAAGCGCTTGAGGACTGCAAAGCAGCTGGGATTCGTGTTATGGTCATTACAGGAGACAACAAGAACACAGCAGAAGCAATTTGTCGTGAAATCGGTGTATTTGGATCTCATGAAGATATCAGCTCAAGAAGCTTAACTGGAAACGATTTTATGGATCATCCTGATCAGAAAAATCATCTGAGACAGAGTGGAGGTCTCTTAGTTTCTCGGGCTGAGCCAAGGCATAAGCAAGAAATAGTTAGGTTGCTGAAGGAGGATGGTGAAGTGGTTGCAATGACTGGGGATGGAGTTAATGATGCTCCTGCCTTGAAGTTGGCTGATATTGGAGTAGCGATGGGCATTGCTGGCACAGAGGTATCCACCATTATTTTGTCTCTATATATTTTATTTTAATTCGGTGGATTCCATTCATAGTGTCCATCTGGTTACTTGCATCTTTTCATATGTCATTTCGTTTGGTGCTTGTGTGCTCTGTTTCACTACTCCACATGTCGGCTTTCCTTGTGAAGTAGCATTTTGCCTATTATCAGGCTATTATAGTAGTATTCTACATCCTGAAATTTAGTATACTAGTCTAAGATATTCATGATGCATTAGTTTCTTATTCCATCCTCTCTCTCACACACACATTCGCTGCTTTATTCATTCCAGGTTGCAAAGGAAGCTTCTGACATGGTTTTAGCAGATGATAACTTCAGCACTATAGTTGCTGCAGTTGCTGAGGGCAGATCCATTTACAACAATATGAAGGCTTTTATAAGGTTGTTATTGTTGTTTTTTTTTATTTTTGTGTTGTTGCATATCTTCTGGGTTTTGTGCTACTGTTTACTGAAATAACAAATTGCATTGAGTCTGCTTTCTTAAAGACAAAGCTGCATTCATTCGAAGCTAGATTCTAACTCAATGAAGCATATGTATTCAGTGTTATCTTCATACTTGTTTCTTTTTCTTCCAAACTTTTGGTCAACTTGGATTATTGTTAATATGCTACATGGAGTGACTGACTTCTCATAATTTTAGGTACATGATCTCGTCCAACATTGGTGAGGTTGCTTCTATATTTTTGACAGCTGCATTGGGTATTCCAGAAGGCATGATCCCAGTTCAGCTTCTCTGGGTTAATCTTGTTACGGATGGACCTCCAGCAACTGCTTTAGGGTTCAATCCCCCAGACAAAGACATAATGAAGAAGCCTCCAAGAAGAAGCGATGACTCGTTAATCACTGCTTGGATCTTATTCCGATACCTGGTAATTGATCTATACTTTTTCTTTGTTCCTCTTTCTTGTTCTTGACTACTTAATGTGGAATTACCGAAGACGTGAGCTGACTTGATTCCTTCATTGTTGCAGGTGATTGGATTATACGTCGGGATAGCAACAGTTGGGGTATTCATCATATGGTACACACACCACAGCTTCTTGGGCATTGATCTGAGTGGAGATGGCCATAGTCTTGTTACCTACAACCAGCTTGCCAAATGGGATCAATGCTCTTCTTGGGAAGGTTTCTCAGTGTCACCATTCACTGCAGGTTCCCAAGTGTTCACTTTCGACACAAACCCGTGCGATTTCTTCCAGGCAGGGAAAATCAAAGCCTCCACTCTTTCCCTCTCCGTCTTGGTAGCCATTGAAATGTTCAATTCCCTTAACGCCCTCTCTGAAGATGGAAGCTTATTATCAATGCCACCTTGGGTCAACCCATGGCTTCTTTTGGCCATGTCGGTATCGTTCGGCCTACACTTTCTGATTCTCTACGTGCCATTCTTTGCTCAAGTGTTTGGGATTGTTCCCCTCAGCCTCAACGAATGGCTCCTGGTAATAGCTGTTGCTTTGCCAGTCATTCTGATTGATGAGGTTCTCAAATTCATTGGAAGACGTACAAGCGGGTTGCGGTATTCTGGTTCAAGAAAATCATCAAAGCATAAAGCTGAGTAATTTTTAAACAGTCATTGTAACAACACTCAACGATCAAGATAGAACTTGCATGGACGTTTCAGTTGCTTTTGTCTCCACTAAAAGTTCCATAAGTTCAGATTTCTTTCTACTGTTTCTGCTTCATGTTTCATCCAATTCAATTCTGTTTACAAAGCCATGGTAACATTAACTCAATTGAATTGACCCATAGCTAGGCTTGAATTTAAATAAAACCCCATTAAAGGTTAGATAAACAATTTAAATTTCAACTCAAAACCAAAGAACGAAAGGAAACGTTTTTGGCATTATACCAATCATCAGCTACCAGACCGGAGAGAGTAAATTAACAAAACGAACTTCAAATTTCACTAAAATTGGAAATTCAGACCAGGAATTACTAATCGCCAAAGAAAAAAACCACTGACCAAACTATAATTTCTAGTAATCCAATAAACCCACCTTAATTACAGACACTAACCCAAACCCTAACCTCAAACATTCTTGACAGCAAGACTTCAAATCCCCATTTCCTCCCCTACTCAAATTATAATTCATTTAACCGCCGAACCCGTACAAAGTCCTACCCTGCCTCTTCAGTGCATAAACCACATCCATAGCAGTCACGGTCTTCCTCCTCGCGTGCTCAGTGTAGGTGACGGCATCACGAATCACGTTCTCCAAGAAGATCTTCAGAACTCCACGAGTCTCCTCGTAGATTAAACCGCTGATTCGCTTGACTCCTCCCCTTCGAGCCAAACGCCGTATTGCTGGCTTAGTGATCCCTTGGATGTTATCACGGAGGACCTTACGGTGTCGCTTTGCTCCTCCCTTGCCCAGTCCCTTGCCTCCCTTTCCTCTTCCCGACATCTTTGCTTTTCCCTGGAATTGGTGATTTGGCAGTTTAATTGGAAACTTTGGGCAATGAGGAATTAGTTGGGGGTATTTATAGGACGAGTGAGGAGTGTTGGGGGTTGACAGAGCAATCCGTGCGGTGTTTTTAGAGATGAATTATAGCCGTGGATAAGTTTAATGGAGGGTTGAGATGAGCATGAAGTATCGACACGGATAGGTGACGTGGATAATTTGGTGGTTATTTTGTAGCGCCTTTTTTTTTGGTTTGTGTGTTTCTTTTGTGAGTTGAAAACTCGAAAACGTTTTTGGAGCGGAAACTAACGCGCCATGATTCTATAAATTGACTCAGTCCCAGAATTGAAGCCCACTAACAAATTTCGACCCGTTTGTTTGTGGGTCAACTTTTGGACTAGTTTGCCTAGAGTCCATGGCCCATTATTCACTAATGAATGTTTATTGGACATACCATTTTAATTTCATTGTAACATTTTATTTAAATTGAAATCTTCATTGGTAAAAGCAATAGATAAATTATAAATATGATATTTGACCCCTGGGTATTTCTAAAAATTTTAAGAAATCTTGCAAAATTTCAAAGAAATTTTTCATTTAGATCATTTTGATGTTGTATCTAGTTAATTTGGTTATGTTAAAGTAAACGGTTAAATTAATTTTTTCGATGAATTATCATAAAAAATTTAACTAATCAATTTTTTTTGAAAAATTAACGAAATTATGGGAGGCAATCAAAAAGAATTGAACTTTGAGGTTGTTTGGTCAATGCAATCATACATCAAATGAATGAAATTTTTGTCAACTTTATTCTTTCATAAATTACAAAAGCAACATACGAATGAAGAAAAAGGAGATGACGAAGGGGGCTTAGGGTTTAAGATCGAAGAAGACGGAAGAGGGGAGTAAGGAAATGCAAAGGGAGAGGTTGATTGGTGACAAGGCAACGATGCCAATGGGAGCTTAAGGGTCATTGCATAATGGGTTAGGAGATCATTTGATTGGGTTGTTGAAAATATTTTTTAACGATAATATATTAAATAAATTAAAAGAATCGAAATCTTTAAACCAAATACCCAATACTCAATTAGTTCTCCTTATTTAACTTGAATTGAATTCAAATTAAAGCAGTATTATTCACTCTTAAATTTAGTATTTAGATTTTCATCTTCTAACTTAAAGTTTTTCGAGAGTAGGTGTAATATAATGTAAATGTTCATGAACATTTCATGGTTAATATGATATTTATTGGAACTTGATTCCGTATTCAAACAACCCAGTTTAAATTACAATGTTAATCTTGTTTCTTAAACAAAGTAAGTACAAACCACATATGTAATTAGATTGAGAAATTTTACTTTTATGCTACAAAATTGTAATTGGATTTGATATGAATAAAGTTATTTTTACAAGTTTAACAATGATTCATCACAAGTTTAAACTTGTTAATAACTCAAAACTCTTATGAATCAAAGCTCAAATCGATTTTATATGTTGTTCCCTCAATTTAAAATTTGATGATTACACATAATTAAGTTAGATTAATAAATTTTATATTTTTTTATTTATAATATGATCGATATAACAAGACATTGGAATAATGTAGTCAAACATAATACAAAATGTCTGTTTTAGAATTTTTAATTTTAGAATTTATAAATGAAAATTGATTATTATAAATTTAAATTTATATACCAATGAAAATCTTATATAATGGTGATAAATATGTTCAAAAACAGTATGTACTACTACTATAGGAGTATAGGGGAAAAATAAAAAAATGTACTGATAGTTATGTAGTCGAAAATGGCTTTTAACTTTTAATGTTAAATTAATAGGATCGTACGTCGTCGTTTGGATTTTCTTCGGATATTAAACCCAAAGCGGCAAAGCTCCTACTATCCTCTTCACCCTTAAACCCTACACCCTTTTACCTTCTCTCTGTCTGAGGAACTATGGGGTTTTTCGACCTTAACATTCCGTACGCCGATTCGACGCCGCCCAACAATGCGACATCCGCCGCCACCAAATCCACGCGCATTAAAATCGTGATCAAAGCGATGGAGCTGGGTTACACGGGGATCGCATACGACCGTACGATAAAGGGCGTCATGTCTGATCGCCACCGTTGCTCAATCCCTCTCCTCACCCTCTCCTCTCTGCTCAAAATCGCCCCCTTTCTCTCCTCTTCCGTCAACTTCCACCGCGACCTCCTCGGCGTCCCTCGCTCCTCGCCTTTCCGCCAGTACACGCGCCTCACCGTCTGCGTGGACACCGCGTCGCAGTCACAAGTGTTAAATTCGGGAAATCCGATATTGAAGACGTACGACATCGTTGCGGTTAGGCCGTTAAATCAAAATGCTTTTGATCACGCATGCGAAAAAGCCGAGGTCCTTAATTGAATCGAATTTTAATCTAGTAGTGGAATTTAAAAAAAAGGAATCTTTTAATCGTTTTTTTGTTGGTTGTGTAATAGGTGGATATAATTTCAATTGATTTCTCAGACAAGGTGCCATTTCGATTGAAACTGCCTATGGTTAAAGCTGCTATTAAGGTTTGTTTTTGACTTGGATTTCTATATTCCTTCAATATTGATTTCTTTTCGATGGATAATTTCCATTGTTCTGTTTTCTCGTCTTGCAGCGTGGGGTTTACTTTGAAATTACGTATTCTTGTCTTATTGTGGATGTTCAACTAAGGAGGCAAATGATATCCAATGCTAAGGTGAGGAATTGGGAGCTTGTTGTATTGTTTTCAAATGGTTGGATTTTACGCTATTTCTAATAGTGCACATGTTTTCGCCTCTTATTGTTCTTAGAAATAATGCTTGTTATAAAACCAGCTGGGATATAGTCTATGAATTTAACTAAGATGATGATTTTTTTCTCGGTGAATGGTATGATTAAGGTCATTTGAGTTCATTCATAAGTGTATATTAGTGGATGTTGTTGCTGTGAACTAATTATCTGAAGCATACTGTTTCAGTTGCTGGTGGATTGGACTCGAGGAAAGAATCTCATATTTTCTAGTGCTGCATCTTCTGTATGTGAAGTCAGAGGACCAAATGATGTTGCAAACTTAGCATCTTTGCTTGGTCTCTCTATAGAACGAGCTAAAGCAGCTATTTCCAAAAATTGTAGGTATGCTTACTTGTGAAAACTTTGTAATTTTAGGAGGACAGTAGTTAATGTTTCATTTCGTGTGGAAATCCTTTCGTTTCTTCTTGCAGGAGTCTTCTGATTAATGCTTTGAGGAGAAAGCACTTCTTCAAGGAGGTCATCAGAGTTGAAGCGGTGTCATCTAGTGGGCCATTTGACTCTGAGAAACCTGAGTCTGCGGACTGGCTTAACTGGGATCCGATCTCTAGTGGTGAAGGTGATTTATTGCTGGATGACATGGCAAAGTCCTTCTCTGCCTCCAGTAATGTATCTAAAGCTGTGAAAGTCATTGATTTTGATTCTGTTATTGACAACATGCCATCACATGGCTTCCAAGTTAAGGATTTGATACCTGGAACTAAGACTGCCTCCCAGTCACTGGCAAAATTTACAAACATTTTGGCTACTACTGAGCCAGTTGAGTTATCCATTACAACTGATCGGCTGTCTGAAAAGCCCAGCAAGCTCAATCTTCTTTGTGAAACAGACAAGGCTTCACTAGATGATACACCTTCAGAACATTTAACCTCTTTATCTGCGGATTCTCAAAAGTTACACCTGGCAAAAGATGCTACAAAAACTTCAACTGATTCTGAGGAAGTGGTAACTAATACAACCACAATTGAGGAAGAACCAGAGACTCATAATGGCTCAGGTGTAGTATTTGCCTCAGTTGAAACTGAAAGTCTGGGTCTGCAGTCTGACAACTGTATTCCTGGTTATGAACAAAATGCTGCGTTACTAAATGAGAATGTGAGAATTGAGGCATCAGGCAATGCATTAAATGCTGTAATGCTAAATGAGAATGTGACATCTCAGACATCAGCCATGGATATTGAATCAGATGCTGCTTGTAATGCTGCTAGTTTGGAGATTTCTCCTCCATCTGAGGATAATAATTTACCTTCTATTCAGAAGAAAGATTCTAAGAGTTCAAAAGGTTCTGATGTTAATTTTGGTGCAGAGACTATTAAGGTGGATGATGTTGTAGTCCGTATGGATATAGGTATTGAACACCAGGAAAATGCATCTTTGGTTGATAATATTTTGGAAAGCATGTCATTGAGGGGTCCTGAAGATGATGCAGTTATTGCTGATCAAATTTCATTTCAGTGGTCTAATGATGAGATGGGAGTTAAGGATGACTCTGTGGTGGCAAACCATGAAAACCAAGTGGAGTTGGTGATGGGAGAGCAAAAGCTTGCAGAAGATGATGACAGAATGAATGATCCTTCCTCAGTCTTTAGGGATGAGTCTTTGCCCAAAGATGTCCTTGAGAGAGAACTAACCACAGTACCTGAAGATGATGGAGGTCTTGCGGATTTGAATCCTTTTCCAGAGTCCAATGAGGAGATGAAAGCTAAGGACATCACTTCAACTACAACTAATGAGATCCAAGAGGTGGCATTGGAAGGGCAAAAGCGTGGAGAACATGATAGCAAAAGTAATGAGCTTCTTTTAGGCCAGCGTAGATTAGGTAAAGAACATATTATTGTTTGGGACTTTCTATATCAAGGTTTTAAGTCAGCTGCTTTTACATTTCTGCATTTTGGGATCATGATTTTCCCCGTTAACATGCTTGCTTTCTTTTCTGATCTGACTGCAAATTGTCTATCAAATGCAGGGAAACTGAGCACTAGCCGGAGGACTCCTCATCGAGTTCATTTATTTCCCTTACGGCGTAACTTGTATCCTGTATCTTTCAAGAGGAAAGCTAAAAAATCTAAGCGCAGGGTGAAGATGGAATAACCATATTGTCTTTGTCTACCGGGATATGTACATTAGCTGAGCAAATGTTTTTATTTTATTCCATTTATTTTTCTTAATTACATTTTTGATTATCAGAAAAACTGTTCTGCGCTTTGCTACTCTGCCTAGTATCTACTCTAGGCCCAGAAATGGAGAAACTGCTCCAAGCCCAAATGAGGGCCATTTAATGTTGTGCTTCGTCTAAACCCGCAACCAGAATCCAGAATGTTCTAGCGCATCCGCGTTTCAGAAACCGTAATGGTTTTTCTGGAAGCTACTAGATTATTCCTTTCATCGATGTAACCACCCGGCTAATCCTTTACCATTATCGTCACGAGTTGGACAACACCAGCAATTTCTCAAGCAAATCGATGCGCTCTCTCGTTCGCAGAAAATGGCAATGGTTCTGAATTTCTTCGGCAATCGCCGCAACAGCATCTTCGACCCCTTTCCTCTGGACGTATGGGACCCTTTCAAGGACTTCGATTTCCCGTCACTCCCTCAACTTTCCCGAGAAAACTCCGCTTTCGTCAACACGCGTGTGGACTGGAAGGAGACACCCGTGGCGCACGTGTTCAAGGCGGATCTTCCAGGGCTTCGAAAGGAGTAAGTGAGGTGGAGATTGAAGACGAAAGGGTGCTTCAGATCAGTGGGGAGAGGAACGTAGAGAAGGAAGACAAGAACGACACTTGGCATCGCGTGGAGCGGAGCAGTGGGAAGTTTTCGAGGAGGTTTAGGCTGCCGGAGAATGTGAAGATGGATCATGTCAAGGCTTCCATGGAAAATGGGGTTCTTACTGTTACTGTACCTAAGGTTGAGATGAAAAAACCTGAGATTAAATCTGTTGAAATTTCTGGTTAAGGTTAAGAGCTGAAACACCTCTCATGTGGTGGCTGTCTTTGTTCTGTTTTGAATGTTGAGTGTGATGTAAGGTTGACTATTGTAAAATCTTCAACTTTAATGTGATTTCAGTGGTTTGACTCTTTGTTGGGATCGTGTAAGATTGCCTACAAATAATTGAATCTTCAATGCCTTTTCCCTGGTAATCATGATTTCAATCCAGGCCTATACTCGAGTATGCGTTGAATGTGGCCTGACTGGAAGGAGCTTGTGAACACCAAGCAAGAATTGCCCAATTATTCTTCCTTAAGGTATCCTCCTAAATTAGAAGATTTGTGCATCAGAAAATGGTATGTTGTGAGATCATTGACCCTAATGTAAGAAAATTGAGTTGACTGTCTGCAACCATCACTGTTGAAGGTTGTGTTACAGCATAGCAAACCTGCTATGGTAGCTTTCTGGTGATTGTTTGCTGCAGGATCTCCATTTCTTCTCCATATTTGTTATCGTGAGGATGGGCATCAATCCTGTCAAATTACAACTTATTTTTCATTTTAAGCTGTTAAACAAATTATTGTCAGCAAATGATTTGAACTTGTTTTCCTTCAATTCCTCTATTCTTTCTTCCTTGTTTTCTCACAGGGTAACTAACTATTCAAGAATTCAAGCTCAGCCCCCTGATAACTATTGGATTAATGAAGTTTCAAAATTTGCATTGAATATCTGACTTTCCAACTTCCATCAAAAAAATGGAAAAGGAAAGGGAAAATGACATCCCCCCAACTTGCTCTTTCTCATGTGCCACTATGATTTTTTCACTTTCTTGCCAATGTGAACACTTGCATCAGTTTGTGAAAAGTAAGCAGTTAAATTTTTGTGCCAAAAAGCGGATAATGATCATGGCTTAAGCCTCTTTGTTTAATCAATTCCTACCATTATCATCCAGATGGCTAGAGTATCATCTTCCAAATAGCAGGGATCGCATTGGATTTGACTCATTTTCTTGGCATTATGCAACTTAATCATGTCCTCATTAGACCCAGATTTTAATAAACATTAAAAGCATTCATAAAATCAACACTCCACATTACCTTTTCCCCCATCTCCAATCCCCAACAAGCACTTGATGTTGCCTTTTTGAGTATTCTTAACAAAGATTACTGTCCATTTGCAAGTTTCAAACACTATGAAGAAGAAAACTTTGAAGGCAACAATGAATCAAAAGCAAAAAGACAGATAAATCAAGAGAGCCTACCAGTTTCTGGTACTTAGTTTAATAATTATACTTGAATAATGGGAACTTTGGATTCTTAAAAACCATATCATAGTTTAATGTCTTTTCATAATACAAAGGTCATCCATAAACTTAGTGGACAACCCACAGCCGCTGCCGGGCCGACAAAAGATTACATCCCCGCCCCTTCCCAACTCCCATCTCTAGGGGTTGCCTTGAAAGAGTAATAGCCTTTAACTAAAGAGAAAGTAATGTTCAGATTCTCTCATATAGCATATAGTAGGAATAAATAATGAAACATCAAGCTCATCATTAAGTAACATGAGATTGTTTATTTATGATACTTGATATATGTTGGTAAAACCCTTTGGAAAAAGCCTGGAAAGGCAGTGAAAATTGGTCAAGAGAGCTGAAAAATCAAGGCTAAAACTCAACTTCCCATATAGTTATGCCTTTCCGAATTGAATTGCCATGGTGGGTAGTCAACGGCCCTTTCCAACAGTACCACAAGGATTTCAAGGAGAGTTAAATAATGAGTTATAGGATTGAAGTGAATGTTTCTTCCGTGTTTTCGTTTTCAAATTGGCTTTCTCCTCAAAATTGATTCAGTTATTGTGATTAGAGACCGATGTCAAGTAAGAAAAATCTTGTGAAGAGATCCTTTTCTTAACAATTCTTCCAAGAGTTGTCACACCCGTGGTCTAGCAACTCAGTCAAAAGGAAATAGTTATTTCCCAGTGGGAAAGGTAGCTGCATTTCTTTTGAGTTGTTCTTACTTCAGACGGCAAGATGTTTCATCCACCTGAAATTGTCGCTTCCATTATTCAGTGTATTTTGTGATCATGCAGGATGAAAATGGCAACTCTTCACCTGTTATTATTGTGTCCCTTTGTGTTTTAACATAATAAAGTCTGTCTTTGTTATCTGACTTTTGGATTTTCACAGCAGCCCAACGTCAACTTTGAAGACGTGGTGGCTTGACTTGCTGTTTTCCCCTTGTTTAATTTACGATTTCATGTAGCAATTTTTACCAATATATCAAGTTTGCACCACAAAAACCCCTCTCCCGTTTAACCATAATGGGACCATAACAGTTTCCCTGAGTTCCAAGGAAGCTTTGACAAAGCAGTCCACTTACTTTGGCTTGTTGCTTGAGAGTCAGCAAGTGCAATGTAGGAGCTTCATGACTAGTCATTGAGGGGAAAAGTGAGCTACCCGAAAGTCTCTGCTTAAGTCTTTTCATGCCCATAATGGAAGATCAATAGCTGAGCTTTTGCAACTAGTCCTGAACCATTTTACTTCTTTTCATTATTATCCTTTTGTTGATGGTTTAAAACTTCTTACATCAATCAGATATGGGGTAAGGCTTGCAATTCCATAATTCTCATATGAATAGTTGTGATCAATCATATTTACAACTGTTTGAAGCTGAAAAGGGACTTAACATTGCATCAAAATATTAAGAAAACAAGCAATTCTAACACACTAAGACACATAATAAAGTCTTTCAACATCAAGGATTAATCAGATTTGCTGAGAGTGAATCTAGAAAATTGATCCAACTCTCCTCGTCTTCTTCCTCTTCCTCTCCACCCATGTGGCTCCATTCACCTTGAGGATTCTTTTCAGTTTCTTCATTTCTCGCGAATCGCCCTCGGATTCGTGGCCTGCTGTCTGCCAATGTTTTCCTACATACATACTGTTGTATAAATCGAGTTAAAATTGAGATTGTTTATGAGAAAACTATGCATTTACGTGCAGAAACATATATAATAATTTTTTTCGACAACTTCGAAAAGAATGATAAGATTGAAATTTTGTTTGATTAGCATAGCATATCATATCATTCAAAAAAAATGACTTGTGAACACAACTTAAATGTAATGTCAATCATTTTTAACTACAATAAAAAATAATACTCGAACATTTGATTAATTGGTTAATATATTATCTTCTTGTCTAAAAAATATAATTCAAATCTCCTCCTCCCTAATTATAAAAAATAAAAACTACAATAAGAAGAATCCCTCGTTATTTTGATGGATTACAATGCGTGACTTCTTCTCGTGCTTAGCTTATCTTTTCACTCAAGAGATTCTTGACCCCTTTTTGTGCATGCACTCACAAGTTCAAAGAACTATTTCAATGTCTGTCTAATTGACTCATGGATTGATACAAAAAAAGTGAGCATTTTGGCCTAAATTGAATACGACAGACACCAAAAAGCATCACACGAGGAGGAAAGAACCATAGCAATCATGCTTTTTAGACAAAAAAAAAAAAGCACATTAATACTCACCAGGTTTTTGGCTTTTTCAGGGAGAAAAAGAGAGTATATTATATTAAAAATTAATTTACATGAATAATTATTTATAATTTGCTAATCAATTGTATAAGTCAAATTTAAATAATTGAATTAAAATTGAATCTCAAACTTTATATCATTAACTTTAACTCGAATTTAAATACTTTCTATCAGCAAACAGAAAATACGATACTCACTCGAACTCAACTCGATGTAATTCAAATTGACTTAAAAATTAACCAATAAAACTTTGATTTTGATTAAAATGAGTTCCCACATGTTCGATTGTCACCTTTACGCAATGATAATAAAATAATAATTGAGCTTAATTATCAAGTACTTTGCATGATAGCTATATATAAATATATATATGAAAATAATAAAAAGAAAAAGTAAAGAGATTTAATCAAGCAGCTGATAATTAAGACCTTAATCTTCTTGTTGAAGTTCCTTAGGTTTCTTTTGCTTCGATATCTTTCGATCCTCTCTTTCTTCTCCTCTGGGCTGTAGCGACAGGCTCTGCTCATTCCTTCGATGATTGCACTGCTCTCACTCGACAATGGACTCTCTGACCTCCTACTGTGCTGCCCCATACTTATTCCCTGCCCACCCCACAAACACACCCAGCAAAAGTAAGAGGAAAAATGCCTAAACACGGCAATCAGCATAGCAAGTAAGCACTAATTATATATGTCTGAAAAGGCTTCTCATACACGAAATTTAAGTGGGAATTAAAGCCCCGAAACAAAAAAAAAGAGAAAGCAACCCCCCACCCAAAAAAAAAAATTAAATCGGGAAAAAGGTGAGAATAAAAATCTTTGACTAAATTCGCCGGTGGAAAAATAAAATTCCTTTTCGTATGATTAACTTAAAAGATGTACCTAATAAACTATGACATGTATATTCTTTGAAAATATATTTTACAAGTATAATGGATATTATCCGATGTTATTATTATTAAAATATTCGTTGAAATTTACTCATATTTAATAAAAAAAATGAAAAAATCGATTGAAATTAAGGTGAATATGTTTCGAGTAATTAAAATTTAAATGCAGGGAGCAAGAGTATACTAATTTATAAACTTAAACTCAAAATTAATTCAGAAATTAAAGGTAAAAATAATTACGCATGGCAAACGTAACCGTTTTAACGATTAAAGCCAGTTGGGTGGACTAACCTGGTCCAGATCACCGGTACTGAAAACTCTCCTCACCGGACCAGAAGCAGAGTCAATAAACTCGTTAAGCGTCGAGGCGAAATGACAATGGAGTCCGTTCTTCTGAAGAGAATGGCTACTGACGCTCCTCTGCATGGAGCACGGTTTCTGAGTAGTGCAGCAAGAACTGGCCAGCGAGCTCGGCGAGCTGTAGCTCCCGCTGCTGCTGCCACTGTGAAGCGCCTCTGTCAAGGAGTCGAACGACTCGGCCACTGTGAGTTGAGTTAACGGACATGATGAGGGGAAGTTGAACGGCGACATGACGTCCGGAGGAGACGTCTGGGAGTCGCTGAGAAACTCCGGGGAGGCGCGTGGAAATGTGGGGTGTCCGAACATGGCGCGTGTACGCGGGAGGGAATTTAAATGGCTTAACTTAGAGTTTTCTTTTCGTTTTTTCCCTTTTTTTTATTGATGCCTAAAGAAACGAAGAAAGGAGAGGGAAAGTTGGAGCGAGCGGAGGCTCGCAGAGCTGCTACTTATATGAGGAGCCGAGAGAGAACTCGATGCTGACAGGGAAGATGACGTCAGCTTTCACAAATGGGCGTGGACTTTCTTTAAAGACCAAAGGGTATTAAATTTTCAATGGTTTATCAAACACACTTTTAATAACTCGAAAAATAAGTTTGAATTTTATTCTCTTATATATATATATATGTATATATATTCGAATTTATATCACAAATTCGTTATAAATAATTTATAATTTTGAGTTGTCTGGTCAAAAAAATTTTAAGTACTTGTTAAGATGATATTTATGAAAAAAAATTTTAATTAATATACTATTCATTTTTTAATTTAACAAAAATGTTGTATTAAATAAAAGAAATTACCTAAAATGGAAATCTAACTAATCGTAATAAGTACATATACAAACTAATTAACTGAACACAAAATGTAGTAAGGAAATTTCAATCAATCTTATTGAGAGAGTTCAAAAAATGAATTAGAATAAAGGAGGTGATTTTGGTAATAAGTACGAATTGGCCACAAAACACGGCTCTCCTGAACTTTTAGGGTGGCATGGGCCTTTTAGTTATAAGGATATAACTCTAATATTTTGAGCAATTAATCTTCCATGCTCAACCCCGTCAATACTAACACTTAGACGTCTTTGAGATCAAATTTTTTTCTAACAATAAGGTCCATAAAAAATGATAAGTGCAGAACATATTCAAGGATTTGAACTCACGAGAGGTCTATACTTATATTTTTCTTGATAATTACTAGGAAGGACGCGAGAGGTTTAGAAAGTCATGTTAGAAGAAACACTTGATTTTATTACTCTTAGATGTTCTACCTTTCATTGTAAAAAGTCTTCTCCTTTCATAAGCTAAGAAGTAAGAAACAAAAAACCTTCTATAATGAAAAGATAAAGATACATGTTTTACACAATGAACTAACCATTTTGATAAACTGACACTTTTATCCGGCATACTTAAAGTAAACAACAAAATAAAAGGCATTCAGCACAAGCTTCTTTAATAAAAAAAAAATTAATGACCTTCTTTAGTCATAATCTGTGTTTGGGTTTGAAGGAAGGTTGAGTTCCACAATGTTCTGCTCTTTCCTTTCCATGCATATGTACATGTGCAAAGAGAGTGCCTCGAGATTTGTATCACAGTGTCCTTTGCATGTTTCGCATGGTGGCTTTATAGAAAGTTGTACAAGCTTATCTTCATTTATCTCTCCATATTCCCAAGGGTCTTGGGACCACTCATGAGGATCAGGGATTCCTTCATTGTATTCTTTTAATGTTACTTTTATTTGATCATAGTATGGTCCAAGTGTCTCAGGGAAATAATTCCAGGATATTTTTTTTCCAATGAAAGCTAGATATGATTTGGAATGTTCTTGTTATGTTGGCAAATATGTCTTTGAAATGTTTTGTATTCTTAATTAAGTTCTCTGATATTGTAATGGAATGATCTATATGCCCATGTAAAAGGGAATGGGCCAAGCTAGATGGCTTTTCCATGTGTTACAAAATACTGAGGCTTGTAGAGGATGAATATGACAACTTGATGTGAGTAATTTCTTCTAATGTGGGAATGGATAAAATCACGTAAGGAATTCTACAAAGTTCTTTCTCTATGTTTCTATTTCTCCCTTAATTGCATTTTTTATATATTTCAGAAAATCAATAATGTGGAATTGGATACCAATATGATGCTTATGGGTCAAGTACCAGAACATTCATTTTAACTCCTTAAGAAATTCCATGAATTCATAGTAAAAACGATGAATGAAGGGCTATTTTTGGTGAAGACCATAAGGTTTGAGGATAAGACCACCATACTTCCTAAAGACTTTAATTTGGTATTCAAAAATTAGCTGTTCAATCTTTTGGTGGAATGTTCCTTCTTGTACTAGTTTGAGTACTTTAGAAGGGTAATTAAGATAAAGGTTTGGTGCCATTGGAGTAGAGGATGAGGAAAATGAAAATGACCTAGTAACATAGTTGCCTGATTTAGGTGCAAATTTGGAAGGTTTTAGCCTAAACATTTAGATTTTAGGGTTTTAAGATGGTCTGGATAGGAAATTCGCAAGTTTATTTTTATCTACTTTGACATGTTTGGTATCAAAAGAGTACTTTAAGAACCATTCTGTACATCATAGCAATTGAGGATGTGGAACTGCCTTTGGTTTGAACTTGAGCATTTATGGGAATGAAGACATCCATTTCAACAAAAAATAAATGGTGTTCAATTAAATGGAACTCGAATTTAGAGATCACCTTTTTGATTGCCAGGATTTCTTTGAAGGTGGAATGATAGTACATTTTAGAATTTGAAAATTTTTCACTTTTGTATGCACACATTTGTCATTTTCTTTACTTTTCTTTAAAAAGTATTACTCCCTAATATTTATTACTGACATCAATTTGAATGATTCTTTTGCCATCGGAAGGAATTTAGAGAGGTTTTAAATTCTGTAACTTACTTTTGAGCTATTGGATGGCCTTGGTTTGAGAGATTTCCCATTCTGAATAGTTTTTCTTTAGTATTTTCCTTAGAAAGTGAGTGTATTTCGAGAAATTTGGAACAAAATCTCTGAGGTAGTTAACAATTTCAAGGAATTGTTGAACTTGCTTCTTTGTGAGGCTTTTGGTTTGGAAATTTGATCTGTTCTTGACCAATGTGAGGGTTTGGTTGGTATTTTCCTCAATTAATATGCATTCCAAGGAAGGCAGTCCCTGACTTGAATACTTGCATCTTCTTTTCTAATAGCACAATTCCATATTTTAAGATCAATTATGTGAAGTGCTGAAGTAGTTGAATGTGGGCTTTTTCACTTGGGCTGAATAAGAGGATATCATCTATGTAAATGAGGGCTAATCTGTTATGGGATGAAAGATTTTTAACATTATTTTTTGGAACAATGATGGAGCCGTTTTGAGTTCAAATGGTAATCAAGTCTATTGGTAGTGATGGTTGGGTATGCAGAATCTTGTTTTTGGCCTATTTTCAAGATAAATACCCAATTGCCAAAATCTAGCCTTGAAATCAAATTTTGAGAAAACTCTTGCATTAGTGAGGCTTGAGAAAATGGAGTTTCTATTAGACAACGGAAATTTGTCATCAAGGAGGAAATGATTAAGAGGCTGATAATTGATGACTAATTTCAATTTGCCTCTAACTTGTTCAGCTTTCTTGTTAACATAGAAAGCTTAGCATGCCTATTGAGAATTAGACAGCTCAATTAACCTTTTATGCTGTTATTCTTTACATTATTCTTCAGCTAGCTTTGGGTGGTTTAGGTTCATTCCTGAATAACTAGCCTTGGTAAGATTAATATCTTCATTAAGTTTGAATAGTAGTTTAATAAAAAATTCTGAGTTCTTCCATAAAGGATTGTTGTATTTGAGAAAGAACTTTAAGTGAAAATTAGTGCATGCTTTCTTTTTGAGCATATCAACTATCATTTAACCTTGATTTGATGGTTGCTAGAAAGAATATAATCTAGGGATGTGCACAAATAGTTTGAAAAAAATTTGTACTTTATCCCTTCAAGAAGAATTCGTAAATCTTTGCATTAATAATAAATGTCAAAACCTATGATAATATCTTGGCCAAGTAGTTCTAACCAAAGAACTTGGGTGGTGATAGAGCACTATGGAAACAATTAGATAGAAACAGGTTTACTGATTAGATGTGTAGTGACTGTTTCATAGCAGTTTGAAGTGTCTTTCATTGGGTATCTAAAATTTTGGGGAAAGTATCCGAAGATTCATCATTGTTTTTGTTTCTCCAATGTAGAAGAAGGCTATTGTTGGAATAGGTTGGTTGTATTTCGAAGGGTAGATTGAAACATGTATCGAGGTATTGGTGGTTTAGGAATTTTTTGAATTTTTAGCTAGGGAGGGAAATTGTCTTGAGGTTGAATCATGTAGAATTCTTCAAGTTCTATTTCATCATCTGAATGTAAGACCAAGGTTTGAATAGCAAACAGGGTCTTGTCTATGGGTTCTTCTTCACGTGAGAAAATCGACTTGAGGTCATCATTCTCTAGATCTACTCTTGTTTTTTGCTAGATTTCTTGGAACAACTTTACACCCTTTCTTTTGTTGGCAGGACATTATTTGGCAAAGTGTCCTTACTGATTGTAGATAAAACGCTTGGTTGTTTTGGCTCTACGGCCTGGTTTTTGTTTCTTGAGGTATCTCCACACAAAATGAAATAGATTTTAGCTTAATTATATATATATATATATATTTATTGAATTAATGGCCAAGTCTCCTTCCATGATACCTGTATAAAGCATATATTATACCCTTTTCCACCCGTCTTTGGACTGGACAAAATTTCAAGTATTTGTTCTCTTACTGTAAAGAATCAATTGATATTTACACCCGAGTATTTAATTTATTAGTTGATGCATGATATCCCTTATTTGCTTGAGTCTATAAGAAAATGTTTGCATAAATTTTCTTATAGAATCTTGCAGATTCATCAAGAGGGCAACCAAGCTGCAGATTACTTGTCTAATCAAGGTTATTCATATCAGAATCTTCAAGTGCTTTCTTAGGCTTAAGGTGAATTACGTGAAATTTTGCATTTAGATAAACTCAATTTACCTTATATTAAATTTCAATAAATGTAAAAGAGTAGTATTCTTAATTTATTTTTTACTTTTCTTTGATTTATGTAAAAAGGGGATATTGCTTAACCCGCGCATTTATAAAAATATGTAAAGGAAGTAATACCTTTATTAGGTTTTCTTTTCTCACTATTTCATATAATTCTAGAGGTACGATTTATGTCTCCTCCTTTATGTACATAATTTTTATTTTCTTAATAAAACTTTAACAGGGTAATTGAGTCTTGTAAGAATTTTCAATATTAAAAAAAAAATTCCAACATTTGGATTGCTATTTCATGGTTTTTAAATTCTTATTTTTTGCATTCGAGCATTTGACTCAATAATGAGTATATGATCTCCCTATTTAAAAAATAAAATTCGAATCTCCCTGTCTCCAATTTTTTTTTTAAAAAAATCTTAAACTACATAAACAAGAATCATTGCAAGTAAAAAGAATAAAAAAATTGCAAGTATCAAAACAGCTGTAGAGTTTAAACTAATTAATCACTCGTAAAAGTGATCAATAGTTTAAGACAAACCACCCACTCAAAATTATAATATATATATATATATACCTCTTTTCTCATATTAATTAATTTCTCTTTTATTCCATATATAATTTAATTAATCTAATCAATTTGGGTCGTCCCAATAAGTTACTTTCTCATGCAACAGAGACATAAAAGTTAAAACAATTATAAAATTAATAAGAAACTCTTAGAAGCAAAATGATTACGGTACACACTAAGAGAAAACGTTTCGCAAACACTTTAATTAAGACATTGTTTTCAAATTTTAAATTGACAAACGAAAAATTCACATTTTTGGGTCAAACCAAATTAATGTAATATTTCTCTCTCTCTCTCTTTCCCAACGATGTCAAAGAAATTGAGATCATGCCCAACTTGGATTTGACAAAGAGGAAAAAACAGAGAATACCCCACACCACTTTACTCAGTTCAAGAGAGAGATGGGACTTTAAAAAGGCATTTTAGGCAATGCAAAGCCCATGTGAGGAGCATATAGTTAGAATTATTTGTTTATTTTTGTAATATAGGGTAGGATTGATTATATTAGTTAGGGTTTTGTTTTGATCAATGAACATAATTATCATCATAATCATCATTAGAATGACATATAGCATGCACCCTTATAATTTATGTAAAGATTGGACTTAGGTTCTTTGTGACCCAAGGTGTCTTCATCTTAATTATTAGAATGACTTAATACACCACTTGTTTCTGGATTTTTAAATGAAAATTATACAAAGAGGACTATGATCTCCTCTCGTATATTCGTGAAACCTTCTTACAAAAACTAAGGGAGAGTATGGTCAACGGAAATTACATGATTGATCAGTATTGATGGTTTTGATTAAAACCATACTTTGTTTTATACATTAGTATTAGCAATTTGAGTAAGATTTTTGTCAAATAAATATGCATGCAACATTGATAAAATAACACTTACATATAACTGCTATCAAAGATAAAAAAAATTAATTAGTTCAACTTAAATCGAACATAATTTTTATAACTTAAACATTTTGTTTAATAATAAATATGTATATATATCTTTCATTAATTAATAGGAAACGAATACGTGCTACATCATAGTTTGATTATAATTTTTTGGCCAATTAATTAAGCTTGATTAAATGTGAAACTTGTTAATGTCAAACTTCAAAACTAAAGATGTGACCTTGAAGCACATGGTAGAAACAAATGGGTCCCCTGGAGGAGCAACTTGATGTCTTCCAAGAAAAACAATCCGTTGGCTTTTCTATGTTTAATGTAGCCATGGACCATACGTATCATTGCTCAATAAGAGCCACACACAAACCCCACACCAGTTGCAAAGAGAAAATCATCTATGCTTGACCTTCTGACAATACTGTTGAGCTTGAAAATTTTCTGGCTCAGATCAAATTGAAATCAATGTTATTCCAATTTGGAATAAGAGTCAGACACGGGTATGCGTCCCAATATAAGTATATTCAATATTTTTAACTTTTTTTATTATTTAGAAAGTTGGATCTTTATATTTATATTTGTCTCATTAAATACAAATATTTATTAAAAAATAAATAAAAAGTTAGAGCTATGTAATTGAATATCAATGAAAGTGTTAGAGAATATCATATCCACGAGCTTGCAAATTTTCTGACTTTGAATCAAATTGAAAATCAATGTTGCAAAAACTTAAAATAAGTGTTAATTAGATACTTGTACGTGTTTCAACAAAAATTCGTCTAATTTTTTAAAAGTGTTTTTTTATATTTAAAAATAAATTTCTAAATTTATATTTGTTTGTATGTATTAAATATGGGTATTTCTAAAAATACGAAGATGAAGAATCAAAATAATATAATTGAAAATTAATAAAAGTGTGAAGGAATATATATATATATATATATATATATATATATATATATATATAAGCATTGACTCTTATCATTCACGATGATGAACACATTGAAAATAAATTCCGAAACTTGAGAACCCGTAAGAATCCCCATGAAAGAAGGGACTAGTAGGTCCATGTGAATCATCCATATCACTTCAAAATGGAGTATCTTCTCTCTCTCTCTATCCTTGAGGAAAACTCATCAGTCACTGAAATTGATAGCATTCAAGACTACTTTACATAACCCACTGCTGCATCCCATCAGATGTAACTAAGATTGCTCGACGTTTCGGCCCTTGGTTGGTCAATAACTAGGGCCGAAAGACACTGAGGAACCCAGTTTTCTTTGAGAAACAACGATTTCCATCCACTCGAGTCACTCCATCACTACACTTTCGTTCCATAATGTTTCATATCAAGGTACACGTATTCTTTGTCAGTGCTAACCTATCACACACCCCCAAAAAGAGAAAAAAGTAGTGCTAAGCTACCAACTTGATGTACCATGCCCCTAGGGCACTTCCTTTTTTCTTGTTATTATTACTTTGTATTATTGTTATTATTACTCGCATATAACTTGTACATGCGATTACTTAATTTATATTCACGCACACTCCTAAATCTAACTTTGATCATTCAACTTATATATGTTTAACGAATTTAAACTTTAATATCAAGTCAAAGAAAATCAACTCAGTGAATAACCTTGTTGAATCTTTTTCTACTTTCTCTTCTTTTCTTCTTTGTCGTGACTCATTGACTTTTTCAATTATTTACCCTTAAACAAACTTGAGACTTATTAGGTCTAAAATTATACAATATAAGTAACTTTTTCCAATTTTATGAGTCTTATCATTATTTTTTGAAATTCAATATAAAGCTTTCATTTCTGATTGTTACAAATGGATGGAAATAATTTCAAGTCTAAGCCAGATGAAAGTAGGAGTTTTCATGAATTTGAATAAATTTTTAGCTAGGGCTATCGAAAATAATGAATGCCTAGCTCCATATATTTATATAACCTACTATGCAATGATGTGCTTTATTATTGTGTGGAACATGGAGCACCAAAAGAAGAAGAAAAAAAATTGAAGGTGAGAGCCTTTTTTTCTCTCTCTAAATGAAAAAGGTGAGAATAAAGATACTGAAATATGGCTGGGACGCAACACTTGGTATAGGCTCTGTGCGGGATTGTCAAATGGGGTCAACCGGCTAAACAGTTTTCGCCACTACAATGAGTGTTTCTGCCACCCCATGTGGTTAACGTGTTATGCTACTATCTATCAGCTTCAACACCATATAGATGTGAAAATAATGGCAGAAAAATAAGAAAAATAAGGGAAAGGGGAAAAAAGGGGCAAGTTTCTGGAAGTGGGAAGGGGCTTTTCTATATGGGGGAAAATAGGTAGATTTCAAAGGCATTGCATATTCCCCTTGATTTGGGCAGTCAACCCCCCAGCAAGGGGACTATTGTCGCAAATAAATCTGTTTCAAAGTAGGAAGATGTCATTTTTGTTGCATTTGTTTCTCAAAACTCCATGAAGGGTATCGTTGCAAGCATTTTGCTCTTTTTTCAGTAATGATATAGCTGATCAAAGTAAAATGGTGGGTTGAGAAGTGTCTTATTCATATAGCAAGAAAAGTTTGTGTTTTCTTGATAAAAACCCTTCTTCAAAAGAAAATTTGCGAGGAATTGACCTCATTTCTGTAGAGATTAAAAAATCTTTGGGACTTTTATTGCTCCTATCTAGGTACCTCAAGCATCTGGCTTTTGATACAGATGCAAGTAATTACAAGAAAGGGTGACCACTGAACCAAAGGGTTCCTGTGTTTTTTGATTGAAAAGAAAGGAAAAAGAGACAAAGAAATCCCAATGATTGACAGAGACCTAACCATTATGGTAAAACTTTGATAAAAAGCAATAGTGGGACAAAAGTGAATGTCAAACTATTGTAATTAGGAGCTTCTGCTTTGTTCTACTGATGTGAAGTTGCTTGACATAGATTTTTGGCTTGAAGGAAACACTTTGGTCTCAATTGCCCCTTGACAATGAGCAAGAATTTTAGAAATGTAATAGGCTAGGCGGCCATCCCCTAGCCTAAGAATATAAGTGTCCGGTTATTTCATCCTCAAAAACAATCAACTTGTGCCTACATATCAGGAAAAAAGATGACAATACTTAGAATTCGCACCTCCCCTCATCAAAAAGGGTCGAATTCTACCCCCTGTGGAGAGTTCTCCTCACATCAAGGGTCATTTCCCAATAACATCAGCCATCAAAGTAATTTGTCAAGTCCATTCTATCTTCAAAAGAAAATTGTTGGTGGGAGTTTGGCAAATAGTGATGGAGAAAGAAGTGGCAAAAGGCCCTTTGAGATAAGGCGGTGAAAGCATTATAGTCCTTGTCACAAGGGTATTTTCATTCGAAGTAGGAAAAGAATGGAACTACTTCATTGTCCCTAGCTAGGCAGTCCGTTCTTGGTTGAGAAATAAGACCGAGGACTCTGCTTGCCTTTGGGAGTGTGCCGCTGAGTCAACTTGAGTTCACTCTTTGTTTTAGTTGGTTAGGTTTCTAATCATTGAGCATCATGGCCAAAATGAAAACAAATTTACCCTAAAGCAGGCTGGCCGATCATCCCTTGGGCCACAAAGATGACTTGCAGCTATGCTTCGCAGCAATTCTAAAGTCTTGTTCTTCGACTTGTTTGCCATGGAAACTCGTGCATTGGCTTAAAGTTTTGACAATCAAAGTTGGAGTAGGTCATTAGCATAACGTTTCCTAATAAGAACAACAAACCAAGCACAGACTAAGATATTTTGCTCTCCTGTGTCTATCCATTTTGTACTTTTAGTCACAATCAAGATCTCCCTTTAGTCCACAATCCTTTTTGCCTTCTAATTCGGCATGCTTTCTTATCTTTATGCATTAGTGAAAAGAATAGTCAACTCGCTAGAAAAGTTCAGACAGTTTATACAATTTCTTTCTGCACAAAAAACTATTCATAAAATTAAGCTATTTCATCAATAACATCTAAAGGGGAGGTGCTGTATCTTTGCAACTCCTTTGATTGTGGTTCTCAAATGAAATTAGGGACAATAAAATCAATCATGGGATCCATATTATAGGGAAAATTTGCTCCCATTCGTTCTTTCCCTCATCCCATCGATCAAAAGTGAAGTTTGTAACTCTTATGAAGCACTTCTCCTTGCATTTCTCATAATCCTTGTGGGAATCATATAGATAGTATGGTCGTTCATGAAAACGACCGTGTGATATGTTGTTGTATGTTCCTTCACAGAACACCGGTGGCCAACTGGTAACACTGATGTTCTCATCAGGCAGAATAATTGAAGTTTCGTTTCCAGGGGCTACACCGATTGAAAATCGTGTCGAATTCACATGACATGTGATGTAAGCGAGCTTGCCTGGTTTGGCCTGATTGCTTACGACCAGAGTGGTGGCAGTGCTGTATTCCCATGATCCAAACAGTGATAGAATTAGTATGCAAATGGTTGGCCTTGGAGTCCTCATGGCTTGGAATTTGATCTGCAATCCCTCTCCCTATGGAACCCACCTTACTTTTGCTCTTCTGCTACAATTAGAATTTGATGTAACTTTTTATAGTTGGAGTTTTATTGCTCCTTTAATTGCAGTCATGAACGTTTGTGAACTATAAAGACAGCCGTTGCACGTTTATAAAGACATTTGATCTATTGATATAAAGATAATCCCTTTGCACATTTCTGTTTTTCCTTCTTGATTTTGGTGAGAATCAGTTAAAATTGTAGTAGGCATATCCCACCCTCCAATAGGAAAGAAGAATTCTTTTCATTTCATGAAAACTTTTCACTTTTACTGAGAAAAACCCAAAGATGAATGGGCCTGCTTATCAAAAAAAATTTATGAATGGGTCCAAAGCCTCATATGTGATAAAGATAAAGCAAACGAGCTGATATTCATTCAAGTCAACAACAGGATCCAATGAAGCATATGCTAACAAATTCTGAGATTTCTTCCCGTGTCTAAAACCCAAGATTTTTTGAGTCATCAGCACTCCATACAAAGATAACCCCAAACTTTACTGCTTCTTTAGCTCATTGCAAGCTTAAAAAAACCCATCATCTGGGCCCAGCCCTTGCCCACCATCACTAATGAAGCTAGCCAAACTTTGCCCCCTCCGTAGTTAGATTAGATGATTGCTCATGGAAATGGTTCACAAACTGTTAGCCAGGAATGCATCAGGGGAGTTGCATGACACAGATATGCTTCAATGGTTACATTTATTGAACAAAAGAATAAATGTCAAGATATTATTTAGACCTCTTTGTATTGACATTTTGAAATTTTGATGTTACAAAACAAATTCCTCATTACTTCTCTTTTTAACTCCAATTTCAAAAGCCAAAAAGGGGGGTCAATAAGTCAAAATGATTGAAATACACAAAAAAGCCAAAAAAAAAAAAAAA